>NC_053156.1:149416345-149716345 GCF_016835505.1 Polypterus senegalus | reverse complement strand
ACTTCTCTGTACAAAGAACCAAAGTCAGGACATCTTCAAGCATACCTGCTCCCTTAAGTGTTATTTACATGCTAGAGATGTCTTATAGAAGGTGAAGGCTGTAATTTTCAGTGGTACTTTGAGGATCTCCACAAACTGAACTCAGCCTAATTTCAAAATGAAGGAAATTTTGGAAAATATGGAATCTGTTTTTAAAGTGAATTGGAGTTTTGTTTTTTTTTGCTGTAATTTATTTGTCTTGAAAGTAAAAGAAACAATGTGCAAAGTCATTTCTAATTATAGGTAGTATATAGCTGTTGGAGTTAGTATGCATTACAACTGTCAATTAAATTACAATAAAGTCTAAAACCAGACAGTTTAGTTTGATGGCTGTCATGGTTTCTTTCATATTGCAATATATGTTTGTAGTTGTATATTGAGAAAAATAAACTAAACCAATCAAATGCTACTGCAAATAATTCAACAAGTAGGTAGGTTCTTCTAAGTCTAAGATAGATAGTAATTTATTTGGCCCAATGAGGAAATCTGGCTTTTTATAAAAGCTCAATAAATGCATACAGAAATATTTTAGCAAATAAATGCAGACCAGAATTGTTAAGAAGAAAGACAACTTCTGATTTGGCAGTCATAGTCACAGTGAAGCCTCATATAGCCCCAGTAGCATTTCTTGACACCCTTCTGCTCAAGAATTCATTTGCTGAAAGTACTTAGTGTGTCAGAGAGAGGATGTGCAGCATTGTTTATGATCTTTAATATTTTACCAAGTTGAAAGAGTGAAATGCTGTACCATAAACTTGCTGTGAAATTTATAATCTAATTGAGTGATGGCTGAAACTCATGGAAGATGTCAACCAAGTAGAAATATTCGCTACACCTTTTGTTTGCCGAAGCAACTGATTGATAGTGAGAAGAAACCAACTTTGTTAAGAACATTTTGACTCAGATAATTTCAGTTGTTTAGCTCTCACTCTATTTTATGCTCAATTGCAAATGTTCAAACTCTATATAAATAGTAAAACTAGGGAAATGAGTCTTAAATGTCTCTTGGGTTTGTTAATCATTTCTTCAGTGCCATAAGCAGTGAAATACAGTGTCTGTTGTAATAGTTTGCTTTAGTGACACAAATACTGCCAAAGAGTTTGCCAAGCATGTTTGCCAACAGTCTTCAGTCTGGAATTACTACTAAAAAGTTTATTGTATAAATGACTGGAAATGAACTCAACGTCTAATTACTTTTTCTTTAATTTTCTATTCTATAAAGTACTAGGTAATTTGAATATTTCTTCTAAAGCATATTTACACAGATTTCAATTATTTTATTTAATGTCCTTGTTTACTCATATACTGTTATGTAACAAGACCTTAGCAAAGGATTCTTTTGGTCTTAAAAACATTTACAAAGTGCCAGTAAAGTGTTTATTTCTCTCTATGCAATGTAACATATTAAGGCCCTTTTATATGCTGGTAAAATTACTTGGAATTAAATTACTAATTACTAATTTGAAATTTAAGGATTCAAAGGTCTTATAATGAAGTATGCCATATCAAGAGAAATACGTCTCACTTAAGCCACCTCTGACCATTCGAAAGTGACGTTATTTTAGTAGGCCACATTGCAGAGATGAGTAACCACTTATTGATCCTTTACAATGCTATTAAGACCAAAGAAGCCTTTGTTAAGGTCTTATTACATAACAGTAAATATAGTGACCTGAAACAGAGTTCATGTTCAAAAATCTACAATAATAATTTATTTAAAATAGTTCTCTGCAAAGGAGGAGACAATGAATAACTTCATTTAGAAATAAATATAACAAGCCTCAAAACTCTGTATGGTTAGATGAAAGGGAAAGCAGCATGGCAATTGTTAGGTGTTCTTACTACTATGTGCCATTCCTTCTTTATCTCTCACACATATTCCTGCAGAAATACTGCCTCATTTTTTTACCTATTGATTTTTATTTTACATTTACATGCCTGCTGAATCATGACACTGATGCTTTGGTGGTACAGGGACACTAAGGGCTTCTTGAGAGGTAATGTTTTACTCTGACATGTAGAAGAAGCTCAGACTTGAGACTCACACGTGAACCTTGGGAATGAAGAGGGCCCATTGGTCTTAGGTTATGGAGGGGAGTCAGGGCATTGGGTCAGTGGCAGAAAGCAGTTTGATTTTATGTGTAAATTAGAAAGTGAGAGACAAACAAAGGTGAGTTGAAGGATGGGAGTGGGGTTTGGAATTTTTAAGTGGCGGAGATTCAAAAAGGCCTGAAAGGGAGCAGCTTTTGTAAATTCTTTTATTAATTAGTTTTATTTTTTGAATATTTATTTCTGAGTTTGGTCTTGTTTATTAATTACAGATTATCAACTTTTGTTTATAATATTTTCAATTGTTATTTTTATGTTCCTTGTCCTTAATGTGTTAAACCGAAGGAGCTGGGACCCTTCTGATGTTATAGAGATACACGTGCACCCAGCCATAGATTCGCTGGGATTTAATGCAGCACTAGTGTCTTGACATTGTGGTGTATTCATTTGTTCATCTCCTTCCTGCCTGGATTCTTAGACATTTTAGAAAGGTTTTGCTTATTGTTTTCTAGTTAATGAAATTTGGCTTTCCTTTAACCATTATATCTATGGATTACAGACCTGGTTTTGTTTGATTGTGTTTGTGTTTTAGGGATATCCTATTTGATTCAATGGCTCTGCCGTTTTTGGATATATTTTTATTTTTTTGGATTTGTTATTAAAAGCTTTAAAGTAAAAGAAATACTGCTTTCTTATTTGAGACCTGGGGTTTACATGATTACACTCCTTTCTCGGTCTTGATATTGTTTTAAATTAGACTCACAGATATGGTGAAAGTGGGTTTGAGGCATCGAAAAAGACCCCAAAATCAAACCAGGACCATTACTAGTAGCTTCAAAGAGGTTTGCCCAGTCCAGCTTACTCCCAATCACTATAAGTAGGCTTTGGGGTGACTTTGCCCAAAAATGGAGAAACTGGTTTTAAATTACAAAGTAAAAAAAATCATGCTTCAAATTGTCTTGCAAGAGGGAGAAACCATGACCAAAACTGTGACCTAAAAGGCAACTAGAATTATTTCTGAATGAAATTTTATAAACAAAAAGAATAACAAAAGGGTGTTCAAAAGAGCAAGATGAATTTTCCAAAAAGGCAATCCTAAAGCAAACAAGTACCAGTACACTAACCAGAATTCAAAATCCAAATACAGAAGTAAATAAAAAAACAAAAGCAAAGAAAAAGGCAACAGTGACAAAGAACTCCAAGAACTTCAAAGAAATGCTACTGAGACCGCTATCCAGATAGAATATATAGTCAGGCAGAGGGGTCTCAGCTGCAGTGATGTCAAAGTGACCCTTCCCTTGCAGAACCACCTACAAAGTACGTGAAATATTAGGACATTTAAAGCAATAGTACATACACGTTAATTAATAAACAAACATAACAGAAATTGCATAAAAACATGAAAAATAATGATTTAAACATGAACAAAAACCACACACAAATACAAGCCAGGGGTAAAACCTTGGCTGAATCACAATAGAGATATTATTGTTTCTTGTCAATTTTTACCTTACCAGGCCTAGTTGTTGAGTTTGGGGCCACGCTACAGTTGGAGCCTTGCAGTCAAGTTGTGAGAAAAGTGTTGAGTTTTGTGGAGCCCAGCAGATTGTAACAGTCCTTTCCTTGTGTTGTTATGCTGGTGTAATGATTGTACCAGCACACAAATGGTACAAATGTGAGGCCTTCAAAAAGACCCATAAAATACCGGCCCGGAAGCCTAACTGGTCCAAAATAGGTCTTGCCCCAGGGAAGTCTGGAACTAGAATATTGGCAGTTTCAGGCCTGCCAAGGCCTCAAAGTAGAGAACAGACTTTTAAAGTTCAAAATAGAAGACAGTCTCAAATATATCAAAATAAGTCTTACAAGAGGGAGAACCATGAAACACCAGCTTATACAGAGATAAGTCCCAGCAGAATCTTCATGAAAGAGGACGTATTAACAAAAATAGCTAAATTAACAAAATAGGAGGCATAAAAGGATTTGCCTACAAGGCAATCCATAGCAAAACAAGTCCAATTCACAATAGATCACACTTAGGTCACAATCCATTAATCAACAGCACAATTAACCCATAAACTAGAGAACCAGACAAATAAATAGTAATTCTAACTCATCCACATCCAAAGCACATTCAATGTACAGCAGAAGGACTGCATATTCCTTCAGGGAGCAGTCCCATAACACAGCCTTTTGGGGAACCACCCTCAAAACAAGGAGAACATAAAGACATTTAAAGAACCATTATATAGATAGTTTTAAACATAATAAAAACAATAATATATGAAACATCTAAAGTATATGGTAAATGAACAGATAAACAGAAATAACCATAGTAAATAATTAAAGATTGAAGAATGAATGAAAAAGTAAAAAAACATCAGACAAAACATAACAGCTGGTTGTGAGGGTCACTAAAAAGTTTTGTCCACATCTCTCTCTTTCTCCCTTTCTCCATGTTTGTCTGCGTATGCACTCTCTCACACACACACGCATGCACGCACACACACACACACACACATAAATTGAATTAACAAAATGAAAACTTGTTAACTTCAAGCTTAACAGTATTTTAACTTGTATTTTCCAAATTGAATGGCTGCAAAGAAGACTTTAATTTGTGTAATCTGAAGATGAGAGGACCCACGGCACATTTAATGATGAGTGCCTTCTTGCTAGTTGAATGGTGCGGAATAGCAATAATGTTCCAGGCTGAAATTGTTATAGACAGAGAAAGAGAGAGAGAGAGACAGAGACAGAGAAACTGAGCTGCTGAGCTGAAAATTTGAGCTGCAAGCAAATTTCACATGTGAAAAGAGGGAGCGAAAGAGTGAGCACAAAACAAATCTTATTTTCAAAGGGGAATAAGCCATTTAAAACAATGATATCTGTCTGATGAACAAATTAAATTTCATATTGGACTGAATTCTCAACCATATAAGTGTGTGTGCTTATTTTAAACCAGCAAAAGCTCCTCAGGCTCTAATGAATATGCACGGCAGATTGTTACTATAGTACTTCTTCTATGTATACATTACATGCAAACAAGAGTATAAAGTGACTTATTGCTTTATCTTTTGTCCACATAAATGTGTGCAGTTTTTACTTACTATGACATTTTGACATCAACTAAAAATACTTTCTCCAGCAGTATTCATCACAGTCTTTGAAACTGAAACAAATCAAAATTAAGTGTCATAATAGCAATCTACAAAAGAAAAGATCCCTATTGAAAAAAGAAAAAAAAGATCTATAGAGGACTCTTCCTGTCACACTCTTTACTGAATCAGAGCTTTGCCTTTCTGGCTCTATATAGCATATATAGCATATCCTTAATCAAATCCCAACAATCGTATTCTGACACCATTTGCCCCCAAAAACTTTCACTTGAATGAAAAAAAAGTGACTGAGAAAGTGCGAAAGCTCATGATGAAAAATGAGCCCAGAGCAATTCTATCAAAGTTGCAGTGATGGACTGTTCTAACACTGCCTTTGGCAGATCTTGGTGGAAAATGTAAAAAATTAGCTAGACATTTGCTCTACCATTTTATTGACATTAAAGATCAAATAGTGGCAGAAGGTCCTCAAGTGGCAAGGACTCAGGATCACTGGATTGTAACCATCAATGAATATATTATCAGTGATGTACCAAAACCAAGGTTTCCAGCCATGTGTTTTTATTGTCACATTCTATGAAAGTATAAGTAATGAAGCTGAAACAATTCCATAGAAAAATGAAGGAATAAGCTTGATGAAGTTAGTCTTTGTTATAAAGACTTTTGTTTTTTTTACTTTTTTGTTTCTTAGTATACTGACAGTTCATATATGTGTAATGGTACTCTGCACACTTTATAAGTGGAGACCATAATATGCATGTTTAACATTTAATCAAGAAATGACTTTAGAAGTAATTTAAATTTAGTCGCTGAATGTATTTCAAGGAGTATTACTAAAACAGCATATCACCATTTTTAAATTGTAGTTCTTTTCTCTAACCAGATTGTTATAGAAAACAAAATATAGCAAAAATGTGAGTACAAATTAATACACAAACATTTGTAATTAAAAATAAAAGAGGGACAGCATATTGAAAAATTGTCAAAACTCAGCATTTTGCGGCTTAACAACAATACTGTGGAAAAGAGCATTTTTCCATAACAATAAGAACAATTTATTTTTTGTATAGCTCAAAATCACACAATGGGCTTTAACAGGCCCTGTTTTTTGACAGCCCCTCGAGGCTTGACTCCCTAAGAAGATAAGAAAAAAAAAAAAAAAAAAATACCTTCTAGGGAAAAAAATGGAAGAAATCTTAGTAAAGGCAAGTAAATCTCAGAGAGCGACCCCTTTCCAGGTAGGTCGAGCATGCAATGGATGTCAAAAAATAGGTTAAATACAATAAAAAACACATAACAGGACATGGATCTGTTGTAGATGGCCAATCTATCATTGCCTCCACAAGAAAGCAGTGCAATAGTACAATAATAATAGTACAAGTACAGAGCAAAAAGCAAGAGTAGATGATCAGAATCCTGAAGATCTTGGCCAACAAGCTGCCTCCCCAGTATTGGCCATTTCACAGCTGAGTCAATGCTAGGCTGGTTAATCTAATGAAAGGACCTGTTTATCCAGTGATTCCAGAGCTCCTTTATCAGAGATAACTTTTCAATAGGCAGGCAACTATCCAAGTGCCACATTTGAGTACCGAGAAGAAAGACAGAATAGGTGAGGGTTGGTAACAAATAACAAACTATCATATTAATTATGTTTTAGTTCTAACAACTAACAACAGAGGTGCAGTATGCATAGTTAATCAGTAGCTCTAGTCAGGGTAGGCTAAACTTAAGTAGTGAGTCTTCAGCCGGGATTCAAAGGCTGAGACTGAAGGGGCATCTCTTATAGTAGCAGGCAGACCATTCCACAGTTTAGGGGCCCTGTCAGTAAAAGTTCGACCTTCCACTGTTATTTTATCTCTCTATTATAAAAAAAAATCCTGGGAGGGAAAGACTAGGGAGACAAAACATGATCTTCACGTGAAGATCACAGAAGACACTTAAAAGACCCATGAGACAAAAGAGATTGGCCATGGAGCGTCTCGCGGGGACCTTAAACATGAGACTTTGTGCCAAGAGATTGACCCAGGACTGTCTCGCGTGGACGTAGAACTTGAGATTCTTGCAAGACACACCCTATTTAGAACAAATATCTGCCATAAACTTAACCGGGAGGCAGTATAAGCATTTAAGAACTGAAGTTAATGTGTTCGTATTTTCTTTTTCTAATAATAATTCTTGCTGCAGCATTTTGGATTAACTGAAGGCTGTATAAAGAACAATTTGAACAGCCAGTGAACACTGCATTGCAGCAGTCAATCCTACTAGAAATAAACACATTAATTGATTTGTCAGTATCCTGCATATTTAGAAAATGCCTTAATCTCCCAGCATTTTTAAGACAGAAGGGACATGCTTTGGACAACACCTAGATTGCATGCTGATTCAGAAAAACTAGTGGTTATTCCAACTGAGTTAATAATGACAAAATATTGTTGCGATCAGAATCATTCCCTTCAGTAATTAACATCTCTGTTTTATTTGTTTTTAAAGACAAGTAGTTCTCATCCATCCAAACCTTTAATTCACTAACACAACTACTTAAGGACAACATTGGAGAAACATCATGCCATAATGTAATAAAAAATGAAATGTATGATAGGGGGAATTTTCATATACTGCTTTGCATGATATAGCTGCACAGATTGTTTTTAAGGGTGCCACATTGTACAATGTAGTACAGGTGTTTTAATGTTGTTACATTTTGTTATGCATAGTGTGAAACAAATCACACATTACACAAAAGATGTTATTTATATTTTTATATAGCTGAACAAACTCTATAATCTACAGTAGTACAGTACTATATACTGTATGCCTGAATATATGTGAAAGAATTGCACCAATGGTTTGTGAAGAAGAGTCCAGTTAGAAGCTGTTCACTGCCAATGTATCCAGCCTACTTATTTAAGCAAAGTCAGTGAATTCTAAATGCACAGAATGTCTCCATGTTCTTCTCTACATGGCTCAATTCAAGGGGCAGCAGGACAGTTTGAATGGTGAAGGAATAACTCCAGAAAAAATATTTTCAATAATATTACTGATGGAAACTTCTTAATGTCTTAGGCACCCATGTGACATTTTTTGATCTGAATCCTAGTTTGTAAATATATCTTACTATGGAACATATACTTTGATTTGTCTACTCTACCCAAAATTGCTTTTCCTTGCTTGATGGCAGAACCAGATATAGAAAAATTATATAATATTATACATTTCTCAAAAGATTAACTCTAAATTGTTGCTTAAGTTGAGGAAACGTAAAGTTTATAAGATTTTAAGAGTGAGAGGCTAGTTCAGAAAGTATGTCAAAATTGTACAGCATTCAGATTTTGAAATAAGTGATCTTAGTGCTACAATGAATTCAGCAAGTCTTGTGGTGTGTTTGCACTGTGGCAGTGTTTTGAGCACAAGGGCACCAAGAAAAAAACCCATCTTGGACAGAGTGGTTTCAGACGTGGATCCCTAAAATATGTAAACAACAGTAAGTTTAATCAAGCTGGGCATGCTTACATGTTTTTTAATAACCCAGTTATTCACAAAAACCTGGTTTCTAAGATGCCATGTAAACCAGATTATTGGTTTCTGAGAAACCAGATTATCACACGTAGATTTCCCTGCAAGTAACCTGGTTATTTGACCTTGTAAACCCTTAACTAAACGACTGCCGATCCTAATGTGATGTGGAAGACCTTCTGTGACAAGACCCTGAAGGTTGCTGAGGGTTGTGTTGGTATTACCGGTGTTCCCAGAAGGAGGTGTTTCATCTTCCTGGACACCCTGGATATTGAGAGGAGTTGCAGCACACGGCTCAATGGCAATTCTGCTCTGTACCAGGAACTGAAAAGGACAGCTGCGAGAGCTCTGAGGGCAGATAAAGAGGCGTTTGTTGGAGGAATCTGTGAGCAAGTGACACACCATCTGTGGTCTAGCGACCCACATCCTGCTTACAGAGGAATCAAAGCATTACGCACATCTGAATCTGTTCCTCGGGGAGTCGCAGTCAGGGCAGCTGATGCAACGGTCCTTACAGATGACACTGCTTTTGTGACCCGCTTTGCTGGCTACTTTGAGCAGTTGTTCAAAGCTGATCCTCTGGCTAGGACATTGGATATCTCTGGGTCCACGGTTCTTGAGGCTGATCCTCCAATTAGCTGTGAACCACCCAATCTCACTGAGATTGCACAGGCGGTGAACCAGCTGAGTGGTGAAAAGGTTGCAGGGATATGTGGTATGCACGGTGAACTTCCCAAGGCTGGTGGCAAGGTTGTCCACCTGGCATTCCAAGCAATCTTTGCTTCCATTTGGGAGCAACATCCCAAATGACTGGAAAACGTGACTTCTTGTCTCTATCTGGAAAGGGAAGGGTGATCACCTGGATTGTGCCAAGACTGTGCCAGGTAAGGTCCTTGCTAGGGTCATCCTCAATAGGATCCGTGATCACTTGCTCACCTACCAGCGACCGGAACAGTCTGGTTTTACACCTAAGAAGTCTACCATCGACTGCATCCTGGCACTGAATGTTCTAATGGAGCGCTAACGTGAATATCGGCAGAGTTTCTTTGCAACCTTTGGCGATTTTCACAAAGCGTTTCAACTCAGTTGATCGAGCTGCCCTGTGGGACATCCCGAGGGTTCGCAGGATCCCCTCTAGGTTGCTGGATATCATGGTTTGCCTGTACACTGGTACTGTGAGTGCTGTGCAGAGTAGAGGCAGGACCTCTGCGTTTTTCCCAGTTGATTAAGAATTTCGTCAGGGGTGTGTTCTTGATCCTACTCTGTTCAATGGACTGGTTGTTGGGCAAGGTCATGGGGTCTAGCGGCTGTGGGGCAACTGTTGGTGAAGAAAGATTCACGGATCTTGACTTTGCTGACGATGCTGTGATCTTCATGGAGTCAATGGAGGCTCTGATCGTGGTGCTCGAGAGACTGAGTGAGGAGTCTGAGTGTCTGGGCTTGAGAGTGTCCGGGATAAAAACCAAGATCCAAGCCTTTAATGACCTCTTGGGCACAGCCATCAGCAGTGTGTCTGTTTGCAGAGAGAGTGTTGACCATGTTGAGAGGTTTACTTACCTTGGCAGTGACATTCATGTCTCTGGTGACTCTTCCTATGAAGTCAGTAGACAGATTGGGAGAGCATGGGGGTTCATGAGGTCACTGGAAAAGGGTGTGTGGCGCTCCCGATATCTATGCAAAAGGACGAAGGTCCAAGTCTTTAGAGTCCAGGTGCTTCCTGTCTTGCTATATGGTTGTGAGATATGGATGCTATCCAGTAACCTGAGATGAAGACTGGACTCCTTTGGTACTGTGTCTTTCCGGAAAATCCTTGGGTACCATTGGTTTGACTTTGTGTTGAATGAGCAGTTACTCATGGAGTCCCGAATTAGGCACATTACCTGCATTCTGAGGGAGTGTCAGTTACGGCACTATGGCTATGTGGCGCGTTTCCCCGAGGGTGATCCAGGTCATAATATCCTCATTGTTGGGGACTTGAGTGGCTGGACCAGGCCAAGGGGTCACCCACGTAACACCTGGCTGCAGCAGATAGGGAGTCATTTCCAGAGGGTGGGACTGGACCGTGTGTCTGCCTGGAGGTTTACAAGCCAGGATCCCGAGTTGTTTCATCGTATAGTGGGTGCAGCAACGCACTGTACCAGTGCATGCTCCCCAACTTGACTTGACTTGATGGTAATTGCAGTCTGTCAGCTTCTGCTTGTGTTAGCTTTGCACATGCTTTAACCAACCACCTGTAGAATCATCAACAAAATGCATTTCCTGCAGCAAATGCTGGTGTGATGGCATTATTCCTTCTTCTGGTTGAAATAATCTGTCTCAAAATTTCATAAATCGATAAATTTATGTTGATGTGCTAAACATACATTGCTAAGATCAATAGTACAATCTCAGAACAGTCTTGGAGGTAACACATTAAAATTAATATGGTCTGATTACTTTTTTAAAATAACGAGCAACCTACCACAACATGGGTGGCATGGTGGCACAGTGGTAGCGCTGGTGCCTCACAGTTAGGAGACCCGGGTTCGCTTTCCAGGTCCTTCCTGCATGGAGTTTGCATGTTCTCCCCGTGTCTGCGTGGGTTTCCTCTGGGTGCTCTGGTTTCCTCCCACAGTCCAAAGACATGCAGGTTAGGTGCATTGGCGATCCTGAATTGTCCCTAATGTGTGTGCCCTGCGGTGGGCTGGTGCCCTGCCCAGGGATTTGTTTGTGCCTTGTGCCCTGAGTTGGCTGGGATTGGCTCCAGCACACCCCCATGACCCTCTGTTAGGATGTAGCAGGTTGGGGAATGACTGAGTACCACAACACTTATTTTATTAAAGTAAAAATACCTGTGTTATTATTAGCCCAGAAGCACTAGGTGTAAGACCAGAAGCAAATGCACTCGTATGCTTCTTCTTTGCATTGTTTAATCTCATAACCAAGCAGAAAACAATATGCTGCATACAATCTGGTATCAAAAACCTATACATAAACTGTTAGTTTAGATTTAATCCAGCTATTTTCTATAGCTGTGTTGAAACAATGTGATTGGGTGATGCTGCAGGCAGTTTTCATATTGTAAATCATCAGTGGCTCAGGTCGAGGATGTGCATGTGTTCCATTTATTGTTGGGAAAAAAAAAATAACTCCAAGAAGTTTTCAAATAAGGACTTTGAGACAAAAAGCTGCATCCTACAAAGAAATGTACACATCTTGACCTTGACTGGTTTGCAAAACAAATTTGATTAACTATCACAAATATAAAGAGACATACTGTTTTTTTTTGCAAGTTTTGCCTTTTGAGGGGAAGAGGCATGAAATTGGGTCATCTCTTACTCTGGCTCTATTGTTATTTTTGAATGTGTCATTGTCCATCAAATATTCCAGCACTGAAATTCAACATGATAACAACTACATTTTAGGAAGCTCTGCAGCCTCTTGGCCGTTATCTTACTTGCTCAAGTTTGTCACATTATTCTGGGTGCTATTCCTAGTTTCTTAAAATAAAACCTTAATGTTTTCTGGATCACATAAGGACATTTATAGGAAAATGTTGGGTCTCTTTCCATCTTTTTTAAATCCTGAAAACCGAGCAATTTAACATAAAACTGACTGTGTGAAAACCCTTTTGGATTACCAGTATATTTCCTATAGGGTGTGGACCAGAACTGCTATTCCAAGTGAGCTCTTGTCAGTGTATTCCTCAACCTACGTTTTTTATAAGTGTATTTATCACATTTATCTGCATTATTCGTGGGCTGCATCAGGAGTGTGCAGGAGGAGCAGTATAGGAACCTAATCAAGAAATTTGTTAAATGGTGCGACTTAAACCACCTACAACTGAACACCAGCAAAACCAAAGAGCTGGTGGTGGATTTTAGGAGGCACAGGCTCCTCCCGGACCCCGTGATTATCAGAAGTGACTGTGTGCAAAGAGTGCAGAACTATAAATACCTAGGAGTGCAGCTGAATGATTAAATGGACTGGACTGCCAATACTGATGCTTTGTGCAAGAGAGGACAGAGACGACTATACTTCCTAAGAAGGCTGGCGTCCTTCAACATTTGCAATAAGATGCTGCAGATGTTCTATCAGATGGTTGTGGCGAGCGCCCTCTTCTATGCGATGGTGTACTGGGGAGGCAACATAAAGAAGAGGGACACCTCACGCCTGGACAAACTGGTGAGGAAGGCAGGCTATGGCGTTATTTCAGTGCCACTATTCTGAGCACACGTAAAAAAATATTGAGCGCACGTAAAAAAAGATTGCAAGTGCAAGTGTTGCATTTTGAAGAGAAATTTATTTTGAGCGTACAAAAGCTGAATTTGAGTGAACAAAATTCATTGCTGCGTGCAAAAAAGTATTTCAGTGTTTGCTTATCCATATACACACACACAATAGCACCCCTCTCGCTCAGTTTTTCATTTGCGCTTGCTCGCATTGTGTTGCTTGCGATCACACCATTCTCTGCTGCGAGCGCTCAACTCTCTGTACACCGTTATAAGTGTGCCACAAAACCAACCAATCACAGACTTGGTTTCAAAAATTCTGATTGGCTCTTACGGTCTCCAATCAGCTCGCTAGCTGCTGCATTCCGGAAACAGTCAGTTGGCATGGTTGTATAATGCAACTACATTATACTACACCAACGATAGTCTTAACAAATAATATATTTTAAAATAAAATAATTAAAGATATTATCCAAATTGGGGTTTAATTGAGTTTAGCTGGATTTAGCTACATTTCGGACTGTTTCCGGAATGCAGCAGCTAGCGAGCTGATTGGAGATCGTAAGAGCCAATCAGAATTTTTGAAACCAAGTCTGTGATTGGTTGGTTTTGTGGCACACTTATAACGGTGTACAGAGAGTTGAGCGCAGCAGAGAATGTTGTGAGCGCAAGCACACATTGCGAGCAAGCGCAAATGAAAAACTGAGCGAGAGGGGTGCTATTGTGTGTGTGTATATGGATAAGCGCAAACACTGAAATACATTTTTTGCACGCAGCAATGAATTTTGTTCACTCAAATTCAGCTTTTGTACGCTCAAAATAAATTTCTCCTCAAAATGCAACACTTGCACTTGCAATCTTTTTTTACGTGCGCTCAGAATAGTGGCACTGAAATAACGCCATAGCAGGCTCTGTTGTAGGCACAGAGCTGGACAGTTTGACATCTGTAGCAGAGCGATGGGCGCTGAGCAGGCTTCTGTCAATCATGGAGAATCCACTACATCCACTGAACAGTGTCATCTCCAGACAGAGGAGCAGCTTCAGCGACAGACTGCTGTCACTCCCCTGCTCCACTGACAGACTGAGGAGATCATTCCTCCCCCACACTATGAGACTCTTCAGTTCCACCCCCTTGGTAAACGTTAACATTATACAAAGTTATTGTCTGTTTTACCTGCCTTACACTCTCCATCTTGCATTTTTAACTTGCACTGCATTTTTATCACTCTTTAATTAATATTGCTTTTTATCAGTATGCTGTTGCTGGAGTATGTGAATTTCCCCTTGGGGATTAATAAAGTATCTATCTATCTATCTATCTATCTATCTATTCTGCAGTCTACATAATCAATTAAATGTAACAACAAAATTTTTTCAAAATTTCTTCTCTTAATCTAATTCTGCTTGACCTTTTAAACATCAAAATCAACCATTGCACACTTCTGTTAAGCTTACTTTCTGATAGTTGATCAAGTTGTCATCTATCATTGCTGTGTATGCAGCACTATAGTAAATGGTTCATTTACCAACTCTTTATGTAATTCAAATTATTCTTCATTCTGTTATTTTTGTTTCATCCTAGCTGTCTGTAACTCAACTATTTCTTCCCATTTTAAAGCCCGTGAACCACATGCATGCATTTATTCTTTGATTAAAATTTTAAGGCTTCACATCTAATAAGCATGTTGGTGCTCTGCCTTATTTAATCCTGTGAAATAGTAGGCATTATCTCTTTATGCTGCAAAAATAGAACTTGAAACTTAAATTATGAAATGTGAGCATATATCATTAAATATACAAGCATTTATTGAATGTATTTTACCTTTATGATTTTATGAAATGAATGCATTAATAGAGAATAAAACTTTGTACAATACTAAACCCAGCATGGCATAATGCTTTTGCAGATAACCATTCATTCATGCAAGATAAACAGATCTGTTGTATAGTTTCAAGCAAAGTCTAAATATTGGATAACATCTTTAAGTTAAAGTCAATATTATTTTGTCAAAGACAGATGAAAAATGAGAAGATAAAAGCTCACTGCAGAAAGAAAAAATGTATCAAAGTGTAAATATGGAAGAACAAAGAGTGCATACGTAGATGGCGTGGTTCCTGTGGAAATTTAAATACTGTATTTGTTTAGATATGCCATTTGGATATTAAGCAAGACTGCTAATGATGAAGTGAGTTTAGATTACAATACAAGTAATTGCTTACAATATTCAAAAGTAAACAATAGATTCTGTTTGGTTAGTGTATGATATGCTTATAATTTCTGTATAGAAATTGGGAGTTCTGTATAAACACCAGGAGTAAGGTTTAATGCTTTCTGAACATCAGAAAATCAGAATAATCCTTATATTCAATCTGTTACAAATGAGGCTAAATAGAATGAAAGGCTTAAAAGAACACCCACAACACCTAAAATAGCCTTAGAGATGTGGAATAGCAATGTGGTGAATAGCAGGACTTCAGATTTTAACTTGAAGTTATCTTAGAGAACCTAGGTGAACAGAATGGATAAGCTCAATGACCTGTTCTTCTCACAGTTTTTCTAATGTTCTAATTACATAATTAGAAGGAATGTATTAATTATGAACTCTAATTGAAAAACTAATTGAATCATTAAACGACACACTATGAGTAAATATCAAAACACTAGTTCTAATATAATACAAAAACAAAAGCAAAGGTACAGAAACAAGTATTAAGAAATAATAAATTGATTTAAAACAAAACAAATGGCACTGAAAGAGAATAAATAATGTCAATACTTGAAAATGTGATCCAATAGCCTCATCCAAAGAAAAGGCAGAAGTTCACCCACAACTGTCCATATACTTCATCACATATTACTGAGCACACAATGCAAATACTTTCAGAGAATTCAAGTACTGTCAACTGACTACCTAGAAGATCTGAGCCCTGTGACTTTATTGAGATCTTCTGAAACTCAACAGGAGATACTTTTTTTAGAATACCAGGGTATTTTACCTCTTGAGAAAAATCTGAGAAGCATGAGAAAAAAGAAACTTGTCTCCATTTTATTTCTTTCTGATCTCATTGTTGTCTTGGAAAAAAACAAAAAAATAATGATATTTCTTAATTTTTCATTCCTTTGGGTAGTCGACAGAGAGAACCAACATAACAAATATTGTGAATGAATTCTACACCTCAGAACAAAATGCGATGGGCCCCAAAATGGAATAAAATCTCTTCAAGAAATTTAAATTTAAGAATTAGCCTATACAGTGGAACCCATCTATGCCTAACTAGGGAAAAATCTTTTTCAACTGTCACTGTGATGTTTCCACTATGTCTGTTCAGTTCTTCTGTTGTCTTCCCAAGATGTGCATGTTAAGGTTAATTTTGGCAACTCTAAACTGGCCAGAGTGTGAGTTAATGTACATATGCATATGTGTGCCTGCTGATTAATAGGCACCTTATCCAGGTTTATGACCTGCTTAATGTCCAGTGCTGCTAAGCTGGGCTTGAGTTTCCAAAGTAGATTAAGCTGTGGTAGGCATTTAACATCTTATTAAAGAAAGAAACATCCTGTAACAGGAACAGTCAGTAATCAGGCAGGAGAAAAGCTGTTAATTGCATCTTTTAATTAATCCTCGGCAAAATGCCTTAGAGGGAGCATTCTTCAAAAGCAGTCTGATTCAGCATGGTCAGAATGATCAGAGAAACAAAGACTAAAGGCTAATTTTATAAACTGTTGAATTTACATACAGTGTCAATCAATGCATACATTTACTCTGGTTGGTTCATTGGTTTACACCCAAATGACTTATATAAAACTAGCCATCCCCCATGGCTTTGCCCTCGTATTAGTGAAACAGGACAGTGAGGAGTGCCCCGCCCAGCTCTCTACTGCTGACGTCACTCTTCCCCCTCCCCTTGGCCTGCAGCCTCTGTCTCAGATTAGCTCAAATATATTGCTCCTGCAAGCAGAATGAGAGAAGTTGCAAAATCAACAGAAGTTGCAAAATCAACCGGAATGTTTAAGCAAATGATAGGAAAAGAAAATCTAGATCCGTTAAGTAGTTCTCTCGTTTGCTAACTAAGTGGAGTTAAGGTTACGGCCTGAGGCAGACGCCTGAGTGAGGAGAGCCCCGCTCACCTCCCTGCAGCCCGATAAGTCTCTCTCGGATTCGCACTAATAAATCAGTACTGCAAGCAAACTATGATACTTAGGATGATGAGAAAAACACAAAATTAATGGAATGTTCAAGCAAATCATAGAAAAAAGTTCTCTCGTAAAAAGCGGACAGACATACAAACGTGTCTAAAAAAACTATAAGAAATTTCACACTTGGACCATGAAATTTTTAAAACCATTTCTTAGCGAGCACCTATTGGCCAAGGGTAACCTACATTCCAAATTACAAGTCCCAAGTCCTCATGGTTCGGGAGATTTCATGATGAGTGAGTCAGTAGTATTTGGCTTTTATATATATAAATAAAAGTCTATTATAGTATTATATTCTGGTTCTTCTTATACCTTTGAGTTGAGCCACCACACATAGAATTTCTGTGTATATAACAACTGTCCATTCTGGTTGTTTATAGGACATCTGCTGATTTCTTAGTCATCTCTTAGTCATCTTTTAGTACATTTTGTTATTCACTTGATCATTATCTGGTTTCCTGATATGTCTGCAGAGGTTTCTGACATTAATTAACCCTTTATGCTATGTCTTTAAAATGAAAGCGATGTTAC
This sequence comes from Polypterus senegalus, assembly GCF_016835505.1. NCBI lineage: Eukaryota > Metazoa > Chordata > Cladistia > Polypteriformes > Polypteridae > Polypterus > Polypterus senegalus. The sequence continues at coordinate 149,698,691 of NC_053156.1, read as the reverse complement.
CCTAAAATTATTCTTACACAAAGCAGATTTGATAATAGACAAATGTATAAAGAGAAGTTACTTCTCTCCTCAATGAAAGCAGTCTCTCTCTTCAGTTCAGTAACAGCTTTCCTTCATTAAATGTTCTAGCCTGTAGCCTGGGAAAAATAGTGGCGAGGAGATGTCACTGAAGTGCCAAATTCGCCTCATATAATAATTAATAATAATAATAATTCATGGAATTCAAGAGGAATGGCACTTTATTGATACATCTCATTGTTTTGTCATTGTTGCTTATAAATGTTAACTAATGACATACTTATAGTGCTTTAAACTTGTGAGAATTGAAAACATAAGGAGGAAGCGATTGACACCAGTTTTTCTGTCCGAACCCAGATAATTCTTCCTCTCACTTTTGGGAACAAGCACATACTGTAAGAGAGGTTGGTTCCATGTTGATTAGTACATGCATGTCAAAATTTCACTGTACATGTCACAGTAATGATCCTGTAGATCTCTAATAACATGAAAGACACTCATAAGCATTGTGTTAGGAAGTACAACTGAAAAGAGATGAGTTGTATCAGCCTTTTCTCTGTGTTTCTTTCCAATGTTCAATTCCTCACTTCTTCAGTGTGCTGTTTTATGGAAGTTAACTAACTGATCACAATATAAACGTTAATGAATATCAGCTTTAATGAGACAACCTGATTCTTGCAATTAAAAAGTGAAAATCTTCAACAGTGTAATGGTACAGAAGAGCATTTGATGGCCTCATCTGGAATTTCAAATAGTTAAGTATAAACTATTGTGTTCAGGGAATCTACATCTATTATTTGAATTTATTTTCATCCTGAAGCAAATGCTACGATTGCAATTCCACCATGGGAGATCATTCTACAGCTGCTGAGACTAAACACCTGGACTCGGTTGTTACCATTTTTAGTCATTTTAGCCCTCAGCTCCCCATACTCAAGCAGCTGCTGATGTGCACTAGTACAGAAACAAATCTGTACTAAAATGATAGAATTATATGTATAAGATACCACCATGCTGTTCAATAGGAAATACAGACAATGCCATTATTTTTTTGGTCTTTCTAACAATGGTTGTTATAAAGGACTACTAAAACAGAGCTAAAACAATGAATAAATGGACTAATGAGATTGTGGAAATAACCCCCCAACCCGACACAGTCAGGAAGGACACGAGTTCCAGTCCAGCACACCTGGGCAGCGCTTTTCTCTACTACCCACAGCACAGTACATAAAACACAGCGCAGTCCTCTTTTCATTCTCTCCGCCTGCACTCCTCTCTCAGCAAGCTTCGTCCACCTCCTCCCGACTCTGGCTCTCCTTTTATTCAGGTCCTGGAAGTGCACCAGGTGGCTCATCAAGATTACCTGGAATCATTTCCAGGTGTGGTGGATGTCCACTATAGGACTCTGCAGCTCTCCCTGTCTACCCCACTGGAGCCCAGCAGGGCTGTACCAAACTCCAGCTCCCACCGTGCCCTACGGGAATTCATGGTGACACAACTGCCCTGGAGGGTTGCCCTCTAGCATCCCAGGGGAGGTATTGCCTCACCAATGCCCTCTCCCCCAGTCCTTCCATTCTGTTGCCGTCCCGGTATGTAATGGCCATAGCCGTGGCCGCCCGTCACAAACAACGTAAATAGACATCTTACATCCATCTCTGTTTGTAAAGCTAACTTTGAAATAAATCAGTTATGAAATACAATAATTCTAAACTGTTATACTAAAGCATCTATATATATAATTCACTAAGGGTACGCAAGACAGAGAGCGCAAGACAGAGAGCCACGGCCGCCAACTCTAAGACCATGGGATATGCTCGACAGAGCCCCGCCCGCCAACTGTAACCATCCTCCCGTGTCCACCGTCACTCTCGAGGCATGTGCACTGCCTGCTCATGTGCCCGCATGCAACAACTCACCAAAAACAGCCTCAGTCGCTTTCATCTGTGCTACAGTCCACATGAGAGAGACACGCACACAGACATGCGAGAGAGAGAGAGACACACACCCAGGCATGTAAGAGAGAGGCACACACACAGGCGCGCGAGAGAGAGACACACACACACACACACACACACACACACACGCGCGAGAGAGAGACACACACACAGGCGTGTGAGAGAGACACACACACATAGGTGCGCGAGAGAGAGAGACACACATACATTGGCGCGAGAGAGAGACACACACACACAGGCACGCGAGAGAGACACACACACACAGGTGCAAGTGAGGGACACACACACAGGCGTCCGAGAGAGAGACACACTTACACACAGGTGTGCAAGAGAGAGACACACACACATAGGCACGCGAGAGAGACACACACACACAGGCGCGTGTGTGCATTGTTGCAATGTCACTTTTCTTGGTTGTTTATTAAATTACAGATTTTTCAAATGTTCATTTTTTTTCCTGTGCTTAAAACTTAAAAAAAGTGTGTTATAGAGCAAACTCTTACAGTATTAGTTTTCTCTGTTATTCAATGTTTTTACATTTAGTTTACTATTACGTTGTGCATACTATGGTATAATTAACTATATTTGTGCTTAAAAACTTAAAAAAATATATATTTACATACAGTTTGTACGGTCTGGAACAGATTAATTGTATTTACATAAAATCCTATGGGGGAAATTACTTCCGTTCACGACCAAATCGGTTTACGACCAGAGTTTTGGAACGCATTATGGTCGTGAACTGAGGCTCCACTGTATATATAATCGACCAAGTCGCCCAACCATGGGGTATGCATGACAGAGCCACGACCGCCCACTCTAACCCTCCTGCCACGTCATGGGAAACGCACGACAGAGCCCCGCCCGCCAACTCTCCCTCCTCCCGAGTCCACCCTCGCTCTCGAGGCATGCACACTGCTTGCTCATGTGCCTGCCCCCAACACGTCACCAAACACATCCTCACTCGCTTTGGTTTGTGCTACAGTCCACACGCAGCTATGAGTCACGTTGACTGTTCACGTTGATAATGATGCGGCGCGGGTTGGCTAGTGCAAAATAATGTGCACAGTTCAAGAAAAGTGAAAATGCACCTGAGGACAGTGTAGTCAAATATTACCAAGTCTAAATACAAGAACAGAATTTTTCCACCAATCACAGGATCTTTGTCTGAAGTTTCATTTGATTTTTTGCGACAGTACTGTTATTAATTTTTCACCCTTCACACTACAAGTCCCTGTAGATGAGCTAACCCCTGTAATGCAATGCTCATCTACTCCTTTACTGGACAGTTTCACAGGGTACACTCTTAAAGATAATGGTTCTTTAATGGGTTGTGTGGTTCTTCATAGAACCATTACTCAAAAAAGCACCATTTTATTGTGGGAAGAGTTCTTTGAATGTGAGGTTTACTCTTTGTGCTATGAAAAGGCTGAATATATAGAAAAGGCTGAAATCTTTAGTATATGGTAGGCTACCTAGCAAGACCCTAACAAATAAAAAAAAACTGCACTTGTGTTACTTTATGCAACAAGAGTCTCGTTAAAATTATGACCCATTGGTATTTCACAGATCTGTTACCATCTTTTTATTGATTATTTACTGTAAGGTATGAGTCTAAATAAATAAAGGTTCTTTTCGAACCTTCATGTGGATGGGTCTTTTTGAAACCAAAAATGGTTACCTATGGCATTACTCTGAAGAACCACTCTGGCACTGTTACTTTTAATAATCTAAATAAGAATGGTTGTTCAACAACCAAACAAACTCTAGAGGGTGCTATTGAGTCAAACTCAAATGTTAACTGTGAAGCAAAAATAAGTACTGTAAAGAAATATCTATTCCTTTAAGAGAAGTTTTACTCAGTCGGTAAGTAAGTATGTGCAGTACCTTTAAATCAATCAGATTCTACATGTTCTTCATGCTAGCTTACTACTGATTGGTGTGCATTATTGATGTGCTTTAATTCATTCGAGTTTTAATGGTCTTATAAAACAAAACTATCGGAGTCTAAAGTATAACATGCTTTACAATTACACCATGAGAGAGAAGTAAAAATAATAGTAACACTAATAGGACATAAAACTTTACATTTAGCACCTAAAATTGTTAACTCACATTCAATTATATTTGAATATCCAACCATGCATTCATCTGTCCATCCATCCATTTTCTTAACGCACGTATACAGATCAATGTTGCAGGGTAGCTGGAGCCTGTCCCAGCAACCAGTGGGTGCAAAGCAGGAACAAACCCTGGTGAGAGTGTCAGGACATAAAATGGCCATTCAAAAATGTGTTTGTGGATAATTTGATATCCCTTTCATCATCAGCAAATTTACTGATAAAGTTGGGTCTTCGTTTGGCCATACAGTCATAGGTAAACAAGGAGTGCAACAGTGGGCTAAGTACACAGCTCTGTAGTGTGGCTATGCTGAGGATCAGTATAAAGAAATCCATGTGTACTAAGATCTGTTATTTAGGCAGACTAAAATCCAGTTGCAGAGGAGGTATAATGTCCCAGTGTACAAGCTTATATGATCAGCGTTGATGGTAAAACCCTGTTAAAGGATTGTATGAAGTTCAAGAAATAAGGTGCCCTCTGTAGCCCTGTTATGACCATGTGCAAATTGAAGATCATCAAGATTATCTATAATACTCCATATAATATTTTCCCACACTAGCCTCTCAAAGCATATTATCAAATGGCACTGAGTGTAGTGATTGAGAACCAATTGTTGTCTTTTTGCAGCAGGTGGGCATCACACATTTTCTCAATGAATATTGAATGTGTCATTGAAAACACCACTTAACTGGATCCTACAGGTTTTAAAAATGTGTCCTGGAATACCACCAAGACTACATGCTTCATCAAGCACCACTCACAGTTATGTCAAACACAGAGAAGGACGAATAATGTGGTGCTGTAAGCGAAAAAACATGAAAAGTAGTTTGTTATTGCAATCAATGAAGGCACAAAATGCATTTGATCCTGGAGAGAAAAAAATACTCAGACTTCATGGCACAGCACAGCTATGAATCTGCTCTGCTCCAAGTAACTAATGATTTACTTATCTGTTTATTAAGACTTTTGGAAAAAGTATTAATGCTATTAATATCAGTACTCGCTGATGGCTAAGAAGAAAGGGGGCAAATTTTAGAAGATAATGCATTTGGTACAATCACTCACCATGTTCTACTGTGCAGAATGTTGAGTATCGCTGACCACTGATGTCCATTGATACACTTTTGCTGAATAATTTGTTGGGTGAGAATGCTTAATGATATTGCATCAAAGAGAGGATGTGCTGCACTGTTTTCATTCCTTCCTCCAATATTACTTGTAGCGGGTGAAGAATGAATTCCATAACTAGGCCTACCTTTTAATCAGCTCTCCTGAGAATAGAGTCTGCTCTGCTCTTTCTTATATGGTGGTTCTGTGTTACACGACCAGTCCAGCCTGTCACTGGTATAGGCCCCCAACTATTTGCAGCACTGAATCAACTTGACATCTACTTACTGAATAGTGACCCAGCAAAGAAGCTCTTTTGTTTAGTGAAAGCCAATAACAAATCCTTTAGTTTTGCTGATGTTAAGTAGCAGACAATGCTCTTTGCACTGACAAAGATCTCCACATGAGTCCCATATTCTGTCCCATCCCCTCATGAATACACCTCAATAGTGCAGAACCTTGAAAGAATTTCTGCAAAGGACAGGACCTGGGGCCTCATGTATAAACGGTGCGTACGCACCGAAATTTTGCGTAAGAACGTTTCCACATTCAGATCGTGTTGTATAAAACCTAAACTTGGCGTAAAGCCACGCACATTTCCACGGTACCTCATACCCTGTCATACGCAATTTCTGCGGTCGGTTTTGCAGACTGGCGGCACCCAGCGTCAAAGCAGTGCTACTGTTCCTGTGTGGTTACCCTTTACTTCTTAGATCCACATTGCTGATGCGGCTTTATAAATACACTTAAATTAACCGCATATTGTTTATTAGTGTAATGCATCTGATTATAACTAACCTGTAACAATATAATGGCCCAGGTAATAGCCATAGTATTCCAAATACCATAACTGCTTTAGCATTGTTACTCTCACTGCACCATCTTCTTCTTTTTCTTCTTTCAGCTGCTCCCTTTAAGGGTTGCCACAGCGGATCATCTTTTTCAATACTACTCTCACTGCACCACTCGGAGTATTTATATCACTGTATCTGAGTGGGGAATCACAGCAGCAGCTGATCGGATAGAGAATTATCGGGATACAGCATCAAGCACACGCTGCCTCAGCCATGGCAAATTGTTTCAAAGCCTTTCCTGTAAGGACCTCTCGGTTCAGAAACAGTTTCATCCCAAGAACTATAAACACACTCAATCAATTGCTCCTTGTAGAACTGTTTATACTTATAAGTACAATAACCCCACTGTAAACTTGCAATGCAGTTATAATATTGCACAACCTGCGCCACTTTATAAAGCGCGTATTTACATATGATGACGATATCATTTTTAAGATGAAATGCAGCAAAATATGTTGATTATATTATACAGATAAAACTTTAACTTCATTTAAATAATCTGTATCGTTAATAATTAAACATGTGAGGACACGATGCCACGGCGCTAGCAAGTTCATGTATTGTTCCAGCCTCACGCTGTATATTTGCTGAGGCTGGCGCGACACTGGAAGGATAGACGGATAGAATAATTAAACACATAATATGAAAATATTTCAATGTTCCTTAAAAGTTTTGAAGAATCGGCGTTGTAAGCTTACAAATGGCTTAACATCTATTACAGAGCTGATTGTGTGGCGATTGGGTATTTGGGGAAAGAAAAGTAAGGACAGGAATTGGAGGTTAGTATGTTTGAAAAAGACAGTACTTCTGTAATGAAGCATTTCTTCGCAGGTCACGCATGGCGCAGCAGCATCTTCCGTCGAAACATGAACAATCACTGCGCCACCGTGTTCCCATGTTTAATAACATGCTTTAATTCCTATCATCATGAAAATGATATCACGTATACTTCTCAATATTTTAATTATTAAGAGAGTTATAATTTCATGAATGTAATGGATTCTGTGTCCTGACGGATGAAGAGAAAACCCATTTAAGAATCACGTAGTGATTCACACACATAGAAGATCAAATAAAAAACAAAGCATTTAACGTGCTACTTTAGCTACGATGGGATTCGAGAAACTAGTGAATTAAACGATTTTAAGATGAAGTTTATGATGTTCTACTTGTGGGACAGTGGGCTATGACTCGCCTTTTCACGGCGACTTTGATATCTGTCAACTTCTTTTTTATTTTGGGCACTGTGCGACTTTGTAAACTTGAGCTTTCGAGTTTCTCCGACATGCTATGTCACTCGATCAACTTCCTTTTGTTGATTATACCACTGTTTAAATCAACAAATAGTGTGTTTTTCCTTTGCCTCCACATGGTATTCGCTGAAATTCTTATATTTTCCCCGTGCTTTTCCCATTGTCTTTTCACTGAACGATGAGCTTAAGGGCTATTAATATTGATTTGCATATTCAAAGAGGCGTAATTCTGGGAAGAATTGGAGCGGGACACCAGGCGCATGCACGTGCATTACTTTTCACGCTGACCGGGATTAATGTAGCGGAAGAACGTGGAAGTTGGAGTACGCACAGATTTATGCATCTGGATTTTTCTGTGCGTAAGCACATTTCAGCTTTTGTGCTTACGTCATGTTATAGTGCAAATTCTACGTACGGCGTTATGCATGAGGCCCCGGTGTTACATTTATAGTCTGAGGTGTACACTACAAGGTGAAGAGAAAAGGAGACAGGACTATTTGTAATCGTTTCTAATACTGAGCAGGACAAACCTTTTGATTGATAAAGGTTACTATTTTATTTATTTTTTTTTTATTAATTTTATTACAATCCATACAAAGCAATCAAGATTTTACAAAAAGAAAAATTGAGTTAAGAACAGATCGATCTCCACCCCTGAGAGAGAGAGCAAACAAAATAACGTTAAATTTAAGGCTTGTAAACATACCTAATTTAAAAAAAAATTCTCTGTGCTTTATGAACTTATTTTAAAATATTACTGATTAGATCCTGCCATGTTTTGAAAAAGGTCTGTACAGATCATCTAACTGAGTATTTGATTTTTTCCAATTTTAAATAGTATAACACATCAGTTTCCCACTGACTTAAAAGAGGAGAGTTTGGATTCTTCCAGTTTATCAGAATGAGTCTGCGTGCCAACAGTGTAGTGAATGCAATCACAATTTGTTTGTCTTTCTCCACTTTAAACCCCTCTGGAAGAACCCCAAACACAGCTGTTAATGGGTTAGGAGGTATTGTGAGTCCAAGGCTGTCTGACAGGTAATTAAAAATTTTTGTCCAGAATAATGTTAATTTGGTGCAGGCCCAGAACATGTGACCTGTTGAGGCTGGGACTTGGTTGCAACGTTCGCAGGTTGGATCATGTCCTGGAAACATTTTTGAGAGTTTTAGTCGAGACAGATGTGCTCGATATATAATTTTGAGTTGTATAATTGTATGCTTTGCGCATATGGAGCTTGAGTGAATTCTCTGCATTGCTACTTTCCACTCCTTTTCTGATATATTAATTGAGAGATCTTTTTCCCAGTGTACTCTTGGATCTTTGAAAGGGAGGGATTGTAAAAGGATTTTATATATTGTAGAGATGGAGTCTAACTCCTTGAAATTGAGCAATAATTTTTCCAGCATGGTTGAGGGTGCAAGATGAGGAAAATCTGGAAGGTTCTGTTTAACAAAGTTCCTGATTTGAAGATAGTGAAAGAAATGTGTAGCTGGAATGTTAAATTTGGAATGTAATTTTTCATAGGATGCAAAGACGTTGTCTATATAAAGATCTCTAAGCAAGTTAATTCCAAATTTTTTCCAGATATTAAAAACTGCATATGTTTGTGAAGGTTGAAAGAGGTGGTTCTCTTGCAGAGGTGCCACAGATAGAAGCTTCTCCGTCTTAAAATGCTTTCAAAGGTTACTATTTTAAAAAAGAAAGTATTCAATTGAAGAGACTGCTGAACAAATTTACCTTAATTTTGACCTTGATTTTTCTATGGACTGTGTAAAGTAAGAATCATACTCTAAAGGTAATTATATAGCCTGCAGTATTGGTTAGATATTGTACATTTATTACATGCTTGATAGTTTTGTTAGATAAAAAAAATATTCTGTTTTGATATGGCTAACTTTGCTAACTTTGCATTATGGCTGTAATAGCAAAATAAGCAGCTAGTGACTGCAAGGCAATAATGTTTTCAAATCAATCAATTAAATGTAGTTAGGATCTTTAATATCTGAGATGCAGTAATTAGAGCAGATAAATTCACTTACTTTGTTTGATTTATCACATCTGTTGAAGATTGCTTTTCTCATTTAATTGTATTGCCCCACAGATACAAAACTCTGGATCCTGATAGAATTTAATCAGTAGTGCTGAAAATGATTGCATTTTCTGTCCCAAACCCACTAGCAAAACAAATACTGTATTTAACAGGTAGACTCAGATCCTTAGAAAGTGAGATACAAAGATCTCTAATAATACTAGATAACCCCAGGTAATCATACCAGCAAGCTTTAGTTTTGTCATACATTTAAATGGTGTTACAATCACAATGACGCTAGACTGCAATATTGTGGTCGAAATGTAGCCCCTTGTTTTTTTTTTTTGTTTTTTTTTTTGTGAAGCAACCATGCATCTGATAAATTTTGGCACAAAATGAAAACAAAGTTCTTCCTAATTTTTACAAGTCAGCAGTTTACCGTACTTGTAGTGGTCTGTAAAAATATGGGGACAACTTATAATTTCAAAGCTGCTTTGTGATTTTAAAGTGTGATCTTGAAAATGCATATGACTTGGACCATTACACAGTGGTCAAAATCCAAAGGAAACCACTGTCGTTTGGACTCTTAAGTTTAATTTTGGTTTGATTTTTTGACAGTGCAGCTTTGTTTCTGTGAATTCTACAATGACCCAGCATGGATTTTGTATGATTTTATGAATTTAAATTGCATACATAGGTGTAGAAGTCATGGACATTATGGCCCTTACATGCACATCACTAGGATCAGAGTCCCAATGCTATTCTCTAGACAGTAAATTTTGCACTTGGACAAGACAACCTTCTGCTGACATTGTAGGTTGGATGTAACTTTAGTTTTAAATATGCAGGATACACTGCAACCTTTCATGACTGTTTTATGATCATCACATACCTCTTTAAGTACATTCTGATGAAATGACCCTCCTACCTGATGATTCCAGTGCTTCTTTATAATAAGACATGACTTTCCTATAGGCAGTCAAACAAGTACTACAAGGATACCAAGGAGAAAAACAGAATAGGGGAGTGTTAGTAACAGTTTATAAATATTGTATCCTCTTTAATAAAACCCCTGTGTGCATCCAGGTGTCCGTGTGTCTTCTGGTGAAGTGCGAATGCGCGGGGCCACATGGCACGTGTTCAGTCTCTTCCAGTGCATTCCCTGTGTGTGCAGAGAGAGAGACACACACAGGTGCGTGCGTGAAAGAGACGCAGACACACACACAGGCGCACGAGAGACAGACAGACACACACACACAGGCACGCACGCGCGAGACACACACACACAGGCGCGAGAAACACACACACACACAGGCGCGCGCGAGACAGACACACACACAGGCGCTCGCAAGACAGACACACACACAGGCGGGCGTGAGACAGACAGACAAACACACACAGGCGCGCGCGAGAAACACACACACACACAGGCACGCGTGAGACAGACAGACAGATACACACACACAGGCGCGTGCGAGAGAGAGACAGACTGACACACACACACAAGATATTTTGGTGATCTGAGCAGACAACATGACTGAGAGCTTCAACTGTCTTTATTTTCAGGTTAGCTGGTCATGTGGCAGCTTGTTTTGAGTCTCATTATTGTTTGGCTGCTCAGTAAGGGAAAAGTAACAAATAAAGGGCCTGAATCACATCTATTAAAACTAAGGCAAAATGAGTTTATTAGCAGCAAAAACAACTCACTAATTAAGAAGATGGTTCAAATGAAAACCTGCAGCCACTGTGGCCCACCAGGACTGGAGTTGGACACCCCTGGGCTAAATGTTCAGATGATCAAGTAAATGTGATGCTGTCATGATCGGCTTCAGCCTTCTTAATTCTGAAATTAGTTGGTTTGATGAAGAATAGATTGATAGTTATTTACTCTTTTACATTATTTACTTCTCCTGATCAGAGTCATGTAAATCCAGCATTTTTATTACTAACATAAACCTCTTCTTACTAGTCAAAATCTTCTGGAGGCTGTGTTGAAACTTTTCTCTATTGTAACTGCTTTCTTGATATACTAGTTTTCCCCTGCTAGCCTAATTTTTCTGCATTTTTAGTTTTGGGGATGAAGTGTTATCCAGGCTACTTACAGTTGAGCCCAGTTTATCCAGATGAAACTTCAATTTCTTTCAATGACAAAGTTCACTTACCCTTTATCTTTTTTCCCAAACCAAAAATCCCTTCAAAATGCAATTCTAAGCCAAATTCTTCATTCTCAATAGACTTTGCAATCTTTTCCTGAACGTATGCAGTGCCTGTGAAAGTCGATAAGGCTGATGAATGTTTCTAAATCTATGGAGAAAGTAAGACAGACAAAATCACATTCTGACTGACTTTTACCTTTATATATATATATTACATTTTTTATGCAATACAAGTAAACATCTTTAATAATATAATGTTTCATTTTTAAACAATGGGATTTTCTTCCTGGCTCACTAATTCTTTTTATAATTTGTATTACCAGACTATAGTAGTTACACAAACACAGCTTCATGGCCCAAAATCAGACTTCAAGTCCATGTACTGTGAGGTTGTGTTCCTTCCAAGTACACTTTCATATAAAGCATGTACTGTAGATCTTGCTTAAAAAGATTATATTGAATCATTGTGTCAGTGGATGGATGCATAACTATCCTCTGCATGGGTCACAAAATAGTCAATTATGCTTATTATATACTTTTAGACCATATTTTACAAATAATATTTCCCTGCTGTCTGGATTTTCTTGCACTTGTGTTAATGTATAGATGTTCACTGACATTCCAAAGGAAAACTCACAGTGCATAGAAGTAACTGATCCATTTTGCATTGAAATGCCAGTAGTATTTTAATCATGATTTTCTTCTGCATTAAATATTAGAACATTAGAAAAATTGTGAGCAAAACAGATCACTCAGCCCAACAAGCTCATCCATCCGATATTCCTGGATTGTCCAAAATAATATTACATTGAGATTTGAAGATTTGTAAAATCCTGCTTTCCTCCTTAAAGTTCCTCTAAATCTCCATTTGCTTTTAAGAGAAAAGGTTCAAGAGTTTCAATCTCTTCTAATAGCTCAAACCTCTCAATCCTGGAATCAGCCTATTTGCTATTCTCTGAATTTTCTCTGCTATGTCTTTTTTGTAATATGGAGACCAAAACTAAACACAGTACACCTGGTGAGGCCTCATTAGTGTGTTATATAAGTTAAGCATAACATCTTTTCACTGGTGGTCCACATATTGTGATATACCACCTAATATCTTATTAGCCTGCACAGTGGTGCAATTTTATAACTGTTGCCTCACAGTAAGAAGACCAGAGTTTGTATCCTGAGTCTTCTCTACATGGAGTTTGAATGTTCTCCCCATATCTTGCTCCAGTTTCCTACAACTTTTTAAAGATATGCAGGTTAGGTGAATTGACGACGCTAAATTGGCCCTAGTGTGTGTTTGGTGCGTGGGTGTGTGTGTTCACCCTGCGAATTGGCCCCATCACTGATCCCTGAAAAATATTTTTAATATCACCTTATTCTGAAAATATTCCACTCACCATAACCTTTTCCTCCCAGTGTTTCAGCCAATTTTGTACCCATCTACACACCATTCTTTGAATTCTCACGTCTTTTAGTTTGATCACTAACTTTCAATGAGGTACCTTATCAAAAGACTTATGAAAAACTAGATAAATAATAATATGCACCTTTCTGATCGTACCCTTTTGTTACTTCCTCATAGAATTCCAGCATATTAGTAAAACATGACCTTCCTCATCTGAAACCATGATAAGTATTTACTAATATTCCTGTTCTTGACATGGGCTGATCGATTTTTGACCTACTATTCCTTACATTAATTTACATGTGATGCAGATTAAGTTTACTGGTTTATAGTTACTTGGATCAGCCCGATCACTGCTTTTATACAATGGCATAATATTTGCTAGCCTCCAGTCTTTACAATTTCCCGCAGTGCAAGAAAATTTCAAAAAATATGAGTCAAGAGTTTATATACAGTATGTACTCTTTAACTTTTATGCACTTGAGGATAAGTGTTATCTGGTGCTGGTGATTTGTTAGATTTTAGCCTATTTAATCTGAACAGTATTTCTCCGTTTACAATTTTCTAAATACTAAGTTCCACCTTAGTAGTCCCTGTTACTTTTAAGAAGTTATTGACTTCTTCACTCATATAAATTTAAATAAAGTGCAAGATCAAAGCCTATGTTTTTCACTGTCTGTAAATTCTAACTCACTTGTTAATCTGGTCCCTAAACAAGAAAGCTCCTGCTTAGCCTTGTGTGATGTAGTAGATACAAGCAGTTGTATCTGTACCTGCTAAGTTTTTGGCAAGGTGTGTTACAAAACAATGGTTGTTTGTGTAAAGGAATGGCTTCTAAATTGTATTTTAATATTAAAAGTAGCTAGTAATGTAATTGATAAAAATGAATACAACTTACAAGTACCCACCTATCCCTTCTCACTGAAAAACATAAAAGCTCTGTCTTAAAAATATCTTTAACTGTTACTATTATGGCGGCACGGTGGCGCAGTGGTAGCGCTGCTGCCTCGCAGTTAGGAGACCCGGGTTCGCTTCCCGGGTCCTCCCTGCGTGGAGTTTGAATGTTCTCCCGTGTCTGCGTGGGTTTCCTCCGGCACTCGGTTTCCTCCCACAATCCAAAGACATGCAGGTTAGGTGGATTGGCGATTCTAAATTGGCCCTAGTGTGTGCTTGGTGTGTTTGTGTGTGTCCTGCGGTGGGTTGGCACCCTGCCCAGGATTAGTTCCTGCCTTGTGCCCTGTGTTGGCTGGGATTGGCTCCAGCAGACCCCCGTGGCCCTGTATTTGGATTCAGCGGGTTAGAAAATGGATGGATGGATGTTACTATTATAAAGATATTATGAGGCTTCTTGAATTCTTGATGTTCACCCTTTTTTTAACATTGTACATAAAACTAGCCATTTTCTTATCTTCATATCATTGTGTGAAACAAAATGCAAAAAACAAACATGTTGGGTTCCAAATAGGAAAACTCCAGCAGGAATTCTAGAGAACTGAGCAAGGAGCAGCTTCAAGACAACACTGGTGCTGCCTTTAGCATCTTTGCTTCTTCTAATGAATTTGCTCATGAGTTTGCAAGATGACAAAGGGAACATCCGCAGAAGATTTACAGATCAGTGGGTGGAGGAGGCAGGCAGATGGATGATGCTAGGTTGGGGTCACAGATATTCTATGTTATGTAGTGAGGAAAGGAAACAGTTATGTACTTCTGTTTGCATTATCAAGTTGGTCACTTGTTATTCACTTTTATAACCTGCTCAACCATGGTTAATGTATTTCTTCACATTGTTTTAGTTGCTGTTTTTTTACGATTAAGGGATTGTTACATTTCTTACTGCATAATGTAAGGTAAAAAAAAAAAAATGCAAAGTAATTTTAATGTATTGTAGCATTGTGTGTGCTAGCCAGTGCTGACCAACTGCATTGTTGCACATTTTCTTATTTATCTTTATGGTAATTGTGACAAGTTCACCCTTTTTAAAGGCTCCCTCGAGGCTGGTCATTTGAATAATGGAATGCCAGCTCATGCTGCCATCTCTTGCTGACTCGCCACTGCTGCTATTCTTGTTCATGCTTCACTCCCCCCAGCTGTTACGAGTCAGTGTTTGTACAGCATTTTAAAGTATTTGACAGTACGCATTCAAAGAAATTAAGCTTGGGTTATATGTTAATACACAATCTGCAAACTATACTTAAATATAGTAAATATCTTTGAAGAAAATATGTTGCTTTGTTTTTCTTTTTGTTCAGTGGTTTCGTGAGCCAGCCTCATAGCTCCATTGACCTTGGTTGAAGTCCTGGTCATTACTGGCCTTATGCCCTTGACATATTCTGAGTTTTGTCAGAATTCCTCCCACACCCTAAAGACATACAAGCAAGGTGAACTTGTTAAACTGAACTGACCAGATTTAAGTGTGTGCACTACTGTACTCCAGAATAAACAAATACCCCATCCAGGAAACGCTTCTGCCTTGTACAACATGTCTGAGTAGGCAATAACAGGCCACTCCAAGATTCTGAAAATAGATCAATGAAAGATTTTTTTTTAATTTAATTATTTGTAGTTTTCCACATCTAAGTTATAAAAATAGAACAAAACAAATTTTAATACAAAATACTTTATCTACAGTACAGTATACTGTATATTGATTAACAAATCAGGAACATACAGTTTTGTGAAACTGACACTAAAATTTTTCAGGAGATTTCTGGGGCTTTTTACATTTTTTTTTCTTTTGTGTGGAAAATAAAGAATCCTCATTCACACTTCTGTGTTTACCAGTGTTTTACAGGCAATCCTTACCACACCAGTAAAATCAATAGTGTTTATCCCTGTCATGGAGGAGACCAGCACGTTTTTCAAAAATGTGACGTGCTGAAAATTTTCCATATGAAGACACACCACAACACACTGTACTATGCAATTTACTGTGTTTACTTCACAGATACACTCAGTGCACAAAGGTTGATGCTGCCAAACACCCCTCTCCCTTACCTCGCAATCATCTGATCATAGTTGTAGTTATGTACATATCTGGTGATTTTTTTCACTAGAAACTTTGATTTAAATACTAAACGAGTAACAGACACGTTTGGAATTAATGCACGAAAGCATGTTCAGAGAGGATCTAAACATCTTTTTTCTTTTGTGAATGGCATGCCGGAAGCAAAACCCAATTCACTTTTGTAGAAGGAAAAATTTTTATATTAGCATAAAATAGCAAAATTAACATAAAAAGTTATACAAAGTAATTAAAAGATTCTAAAACATTAGATTAAGCATAAATTAGAATGTTTAGCAAATAAGATAGGTCAAGGAAATAGTTAACTAAAAAATCAGTCATATTGCATTATTTTTAAGCTTACAGCAGAATTTCTAGTATGGGAAAAGAACAGAAATGACGTGTAAAAACCAGCTTAGAACAGGATAAGGAGATTGAGAACACCTGTGTCCAAGTCTAGGAAACTAAACAAACGATACCACAGAGAAGATGGCTCTGGAAGGCACGTAACGAAAACAGCTGGATTAGGGAATCAGCAGAAAGGAAACAAAAGGCTTTTGCTGTAAGCAAGGTCACACTGATGTAATGCATGAAGAGAAACATTAGTATACTCAGCCATTAGCAATAAATATAGAAGAATATATTAGAAATTAACTTTAGCATAGAAATAAAGGCAAATCAAGCATGCCAAGCAATGATTAAATGAAAGCATATGCCATATTTCTTTTTAATTAAAGCTTAGTTTTGTGCATCAGACAACCCGGCTCAAGTTCAAGAAAGAGGAAGTGATGAGAGGAAAGCCCATATAAGGAAGATGAATATCTGTACTGGCCTTGGCCAGTGAAAGAAATGAGCAAAACAGAAACTAGAAATTAACAATAGACAGTGAAATACTAGGGGCCCAGCTGCAGGGAGATGAGAAATTGGTCGGACAGGAGTAGAAGGGAGTCAGAGGAGAACAGCAAATGAGCTAATTGAACGAGGACAAAGTGATAAGAAATTGTTATATAAACTTTGATTGCTGCAATGTTCGGGGCTTAGCTCAATTTGGCCATATTGGGTTGAGTCTGTGTTGTTATTTGTGTTGTTTTATTGCAATAAAGCTTTAAAACTCTGTCTATCTATCCTGTGTCCTAATAGCCTTCATTTTTAGGCAAAAAGCCTTCTGGTGACGAATTTTTCGCCACGACACTTTGCTAATTTTTTTGAGAAGCAAAACACTAAGCTTTGCTGCAAATTCATTTTAACGTGAGTCATTTCACTTCTCCTACAGAATATCCATATCTATAAATATAATAATACAAAGTTGACTGACTGACTCGCTCATTCATCCTAAAAACACATTATTTAAGTTTAGTTAAAAAGCTGAATTGTGACAGGATGGTGCATCTCAGGCATTACGTATCCTCTAGGAAAGGACATTTCAATACGTCAATATTTAGGGATAAACCCCCACACAAATGAAACACTAAATACCCATAAATCTCAAAAATGCCTTGACGGATTTGACTGAAATTTGGTGACATTACAGAAAAAAGAAAATTAGCCATCATGTATTTTTTTATTTGTTGATATTTATTTATATTAAACTTTTATGCTCTATTCTGCACTTAGAGTTTGCTTTAGGCAAATAAAGGTTACAGCAAAAGAGACTGATGGACCACACAAATAACACCACCAACCAATAGGGTGGATGGGTACCTGAAGACCGGGTGGTGTTTTGGACAGGAAAAAAGAGACATGATCACATTTTGAAATGGAAAAAGAAAGTTCAGCGAAGTTCAAGGAAAATTTACAGCTCAGTTGTTAGCAAGCGCTGTTTTTTGCTGATTACCTGTTTTAAATTCAAAAGAATGACTTTCCTGTAAAACTATGTTTGCAGTGACCATCAATAAAAGCCAAGTCACTAGGAAAAGCAGGAAAATGCAGAAATTGATCTACGGCAGGAATGTTTTACTCATGGACAATTATATAAGAGTAAACAGCTCCCGGGACCTAATAATATTATTATTCATCCATCCATCCATCCATTATCCAACCCGCTATATCCCAATTACTTATTATTTGACTGATAACCTTATTTGGATTGGTTATATTGCTTTTGTTTTTCCAGTTGGAGCACAGGCAGTTGAAGTGACATGTTCATGGTCACACAGTGTCAGCAGCAGGATTTAATAATAATAATAATAATAATAATACATTTTATTTATTCATATGCCCTTTTCTGAACACTCAAGGACACCGAACAATAGATAAAACACAGATTATAAACAAAACTAAAAATACAAAATTTAAAATCAGACACAGCAATTGTAGTCAAAGAGAACAAACAGTCTTAAACAAATGAGTTTTAAGTTTAGATTTGAAAAGTGAGAATAAATCAGTGTTTCTAAGCAACTGAATGCTCTGCTCCCCATGATGATAAGATGGACGAAGGGGACAGTCAAGTGGATGGAGGAAGAGGATCTGAGGGTGCAGGGGGGAATGGCAACATGGAGAAGGTCAGACAGATATGGTGTAATAAGTATATATGTTTAATATGTAACTGTGATCTGTACAAAGATTTTATAAATCAACTTTTCTTTCTACTCACATGTACAGCTAACACAAAGCCATATTTAGCACAGGGGTTCATCATTTGGAACTGCTAGGCAAGCATTAGAAGACAAGACAGGGACAACGGCAAAATTGGCATTGTATACTAATTCTGAGTGTCAAACTCAGCATGGAATTGTATCCCCTCTTTGCCTTGTTTGGAATGGAAGTGGTGGCCTGCACATGAAGAAAGAGTATAAAACTTTGGAACAACACCTTTGAAACCGACAGACGAATGGGAGAAAACGTCATCTGATCCGAAAAATCCTTCCAATGCAGTGATGAAAATGGCAGACTCTATACATCGGGCCCCCACTCCCAAACTGGTTCCCTTTGTCTGTTATGCTGCGTAAACCATCATTAAAGAAAGCCAAGTTATTTCTCCTATGTGATTTCTTACTGCTGTATCACCAAGGTAGGGGTATCGCCTTTTTTATATTATATCTATATAATTTTGGATTATGTAACATGCCGCTATTACAAAAAAATTCATTCCAACAAGGGAGCTAGCGCCCCCTGCTGGATACACATGGAGGGGCAAGGTTATGGATAGCCTTAAAAGTTAACCGAAGAATTTTGAATTCAATGCGGAACTTAACTGGAAGCCAGTGAAGCTGCTGCAAGGCAGGAGTGATATGGTAAATAGAGGGGGTTCTAGCTGAATTCTGGACCAGTTGAAGTTTATAAAGAGATTTGTGAGAAAGACCAAAGAAAAGTCAGTCAGTCATTTTCCAACACGCTATATCCTAACACAGGGTTACGTGGGTCCGTTGAAGCCAATTCCATCCAGCACAAAGAAAAGGGAATTGCAATAATCCAAACGAGAAGTGACAAGGCTATGAACAAGGAAAGCTGTGGTGTGGGGAGTGAGGGAGGGGCGAATATGATTAATGTTACGCAGGTGGAAATATGCAGACTGGGAGAAGTTATTAATGTAGGACTGAAAAGATAGAGTACTATCAAGGATAACACCCAGACTCTTAACCTGTGGGGAAGGGGAGACAGAGGAATTATCAATAACAAATGAAAAATTATCAGTTTTGGATAATGCTGATTTTGTACCAATGAGGAGAACCTCAGTTTTGTCATTATTTCATTTAAGAACATTTGAAGAAAACCAGGATTTAATTTCTGCTATGCCATCAATAAGCGAGGAAGATGGAAAAGAAGAGGTGGGTTTGTTAGTGAGGTAAAGCTGGGTGTGTCATCAGTGTAATAGTGAAAGCTAAGGTTATATTTACGAAAGATATTGCTGAGGGGAAAGAGGTAAATAATGAAAAGGAGGGATCCCAGGACCTAAAGTAACAGTGGTGGGTTGGGATGTAAAGGTTTTAAGCTGAACGAACTGAGTGCAGCCTAAGAGATAGGATCTAAACCTCAGGTAACCTGCAAGTAATATTATACCCTTGGTAAAAAAAAAATCTACAATTTGTATGTTATATTTCACTATAATGAAGCATTTATTGTGAGTGAGTAACACACAAGGAATGTAGACATAGAGAGTAATGTGCAGCTGTTTATTTTCATATAGCCATATCCCAGCCCTCATACTTATTTATACTGGCCAAAGTACCTGGTGTAGAATGGGCTAAGGAACGAAAGCAAAGGTTTATGTGTTTTTAAATGATGATTATGTTGTTGTTACTAGCTGTTCAAAGGGAGAAAGAAAGTAATAGGAGATAAATAAGTACTTGGTGTGCTAGACAAGTGGCTAGACCACCTCAGCTGACAGAGAGACATTCACACCTATTAAAGAAGGTCCAGAGTAGCAACAGGGTTATTATTATGCATCTCTTTATTTGTACTTTGAGTTCTCCCTGTGTATATCTCTTATCTATTGTTATTTTTGTTAATATGGACTTTATTTTTGTAATTCTTTTACCTCTTGTGTCTTGCAGTGGCTGGAGTGGTCTGTTCCTCCACATATATTGTACATTATAAATTTAAACTTAATCGTCAGTTATCATTTGAGCATTTTTAATATAAATATTATAATCACAAAATGGGAGACCAATCCAGTTTATGATGGCTGCAATTGTATATAATTTTAAGCAGGTATTTCTCATTGGTCTATTATAATTGTCCTTTACTTTCTCCCACTTTACATTTTACTTTTATTACTGATGTGCTTTGACCTCACAGTTTGCACCACAATCATAAAATTCAAACTAACTCCATCATTCCTGTGTCACTATACCATGGACCTCTTATACTTTAAAAGTTTCCCCTTAAGGAAATCCTGTCTCTTTCATTAACCTAGAAAATGTTTTCCAGTTACTCTGTGTAGCGTAAAAAATCATTTTAAAGAGAAATAGCAAAATTCTATCCTTAAAGCCTTTTTGTTTTCCTTACTGATGCAGCTCTGTACTTTTTTCACTCAATGGTTGATGGTCTTAATTTACATATTTTTAATAAATATATTTTTTGCCAAGAGCAATCTAAATGAAAATTTAAATCTACAGCAGTGAACATGACACATTTCAAATTTTTTATTATTTGAAATTTGATCACATTAGACCACTACTGTAAGCTGGCATCTTTAAATTGAATACAGCATATTTGCCTGTAATGAAACACACTACCTATGACACATAGTTTTTTTAATGGTAAAATGACTTTAATTTCTTGGAGCTTTCACAAATATAAATGAATTAATTAAGAAAGATGTATTTTGCACTTCATAAATGAATCCAAGAGAAAACATTAGCTTTCAAACAAGTGATTGTCAAAACTGCTTTGAAAAACATACTGCAATATTATGGACACCTGCAATAACACTGTGACTGGCATTATGAGGAATGGGAGGAATTAATGTTGTGGTCGTTAGCACTGCTGCATCTCTGCATTCAGGACCAGCATTCAGTTTGTGGCCTAAGCACAGTTTGTATATTTTCCTTAATGTTTACACCAGTTAGCATTATTCAGGCTGGTTTTCCTCCTGTTTCTTGAAGGAAATGTAATTTATTTCTGTGCATACAGGTTATTTGATGACTTTTAACTGATCCAGAAGGAGTGAGCATGGTTTTGTGTGTGTGAATGTGTCCTGTCATCCCATCAAGAATCAATTATAAGATGTGGCCAACTCCCCCTTTAATAGAAAAAGTTCAGAGAAATGGATGAATTACAAATGACGACTAAGTTATTCAACTTGTAATTGTGGTAAACAACATTGTGATGAGGAAGAGATTGTTCAGAAAACCAACACAGGAAAGAAATGATTTCTTATAAAACCAGTTGTGCCTACTGCATATACTCACATATAAGTTGGGTCTTGAAACCCAAAAAATCGTTCATAAAATCAGACGCCGACTTATACACCTATTCAATAGTGTGAGTTTTCTGCATTCGACTTATACGACTGACATAAAATACCAGAAATTATATGGTAAAATCAAGCCCCGACTTATCGTCGAGTATATACGGTTGTTATGTTCATTTGCTTGCATTCGTGAACCTTGGACTATATGCCACTTCTGTTGAACTTCCCCCTGTCAAAATGCTAAATATTTTGGAAATTTATTTAGACAATTATCTAAAAGAGCATAGTTTCTTAAATTACTTGTTTTGTTTTTTTCTTGGTTGTGAACAATTGTTGCCCTGCAGAGTATTTCTTTGACAGTGTGTCTCAACCCCATTTTTGCAGGCAACAGCATATTACATTAATATGAAAATATTAAATTTGATTGGACTAAAATACATGGGTATATATATATATATATATATATATATATGGGTGTTGGTGAGCGCAGTTGGATACAGCTTGGCTTTCATCTGATGTTTAAAGAAGTAAACGTGAAAGTGAGCCCTGTTGGTGATGTGTGCCCAGGTGAGCTCAGCAGTGGTTTTCCCTTTTTTTGTTGAGGAAGTAGTAGAATTAAGCTCTAATTTTGGATAAAAAAAAGAAACTCTAGAATGTCTATCTTCCCACTATGGCCCTAGCTTCAAATTTTGTTTTAGGATAAACTGAGTGAAGAATCATTTCAGGGGATGAAACACATCTAAAAATGATTACAGACAACAGAGCAAAGTGCCCTCTGTCTCTTGGGTTATTTATCCCCTAAGACCAGAGCTGGGCAAATGATGACATAGACCTATTTTGAAACTCCTATTAGCATCCCGTCTTTCTATACTGGTTAGGAGGAAATTTTCCATATGTATAAGTAGGTTTCTTAACGTTTATTCCCTCTCCTGGTGAGCTCTGTTTCTTATGCAGGATTATTGCAGATGTATTGTGGCAGAAAGAAGTGGCCTTACAAGACAGACAATAAATATGTAAAAAAGGATATTTGGGATGAAA
This sequence comes from Polypterus senegalus, assembly GCF_016835505.1. Taxonomy (NCBI): domain Eukaryota; kingdom Metazoa; phylum Chordata; class Cladistia; order Polypteriformes; family Polypteridae; genus Polypterus; species Polypterus senegalus. Next base: position 149,675,905 of record NC_053156.1, on the reverse strand, counting down.
TGCATTTGTTCCTATGCTACTAAAAGTGTTGAAGAACTGCCAGAATACAGTAGGTTCTTTAGCCAAGGGAAATTTCCCAAATGTGGGTGATAAAGAAACAAAGCAGTGGCAATAGAGTGCAGGAGTTCCATTTCAGTAAGAGCCAGCAAGAGGTTTCTGCACACTATGTTTGATCCCCTGCTATAAGTCAGGATGGTCAGGCTACATGAGGGTTGTCTGACTCTTAAAACACGAGCTGAGGCTGCAAAAACATTCCTTGATCTGGTAGGAGTTCAGACTTTAGCATCATTGGAGGATATTTTTTTTTTGGCTTGACTCAAGACATGCCTTCATAGGATATATTTTGGCTTTATAGGCCTGAATCGTGCATTGACTTTGATTTATACTATTCTCTTTTTTATTCTTTAACTTGTCTTGGAATTAGCATTAGGGTAAGTTTTTGGCAATACCCTAGATTTAGGGAAAGATTGCCTACATGTTCTTTTCTAGACATGGATAAATAAAGAAAGAATTATCCAGATTGGGAATAGTTTAGTTCTTTCAGTTTACTTCTCCTACTGCTTTATATTTGTTTAACATGGACAGCTACTGGAATAAAAATTCATGCTGGGGGCTGTTTAGGCTTTTTATTATTCCTGATATGATTCAGAGACAACTACCTGAAGGTATATCTATGCTGGGGAGAGGACAGCTAGTTTGCTTTCTTTATTTCAGCTTTGTCTTTGAGTATACTATTGAGTCTAATTGATTATGCTTATTTCTGTATAACATCTATTCCTTTCATTTTAAATGGTAATAAAAAATATTCTGAGGCAAATGATAATTGTGCAATTCTTTCCTCCAATACACAAAAGTTTGGTTTCATATTTTCCATATTTCTATCTTAAGTTCTTTTTTACCAAGAGAATTTGGCTTGTCTTTGGTAGTGACTTGGTATTTTTTAAATACACTTAAATACTGTAGATTTGGGCTAAGGTTTGCTTCTTTTTCAAGACTAGATATTGTTGTTTTTCATTTTAATGACTAATACAGTAAAGTGAAACTTCTCAAATTATTTAATTTTTCTCTGGGCTGTGGAAACTTTTATTAAATTTTGATTGTTTAGCTTCACTAGAAATAGTCAGAGTTTAGAGAAGTATTAGTGTTCTTACTTTCTTCAAAAATATTTTGGTAACACTTTAGTTTATGTCCTACAAAAATGCATCTGCTACACATTTCTTATGTAAAAAGATCTTTCTGTGACAAACTAGCAAAGGACTTTCAGCCAATGAACTATTCAGCAGAAGTGTGTCAAGAAATCCTATTGAGGCTCCATTATACCAACAGCAATACGCCTGCATAATGGCAAAAAATTTAAGGAACACTTTGAAAACGCATCAGATCTCGATGGGACAAAATCATGCTGGATATCTACACTGATATGGACTGGGCAATGTGTTAGGAACAAAAGGATGCCACATCGTTTGATGGAAATGAAAATTATCAGCCTACAGAGGGCTGAATTCAAAGACACCCCAAAAATTTTGACAAAATTTCATTGCAGCTACTCCAAATTGTACTCAGTAGTTTGTTTGGCCCCCATGTGCCTGGATGCATGCCTGACAACATCAGGGCATGCTCCTAATGAGGTGACAGATGGTTTCCTTGGGGATTTCCTCCCAGATCTGGACCAGGGAATCACTGAGCTCCTGGACAGTCTGAGGTGCAACCTGGTGGCGTCGGATGGACCGAAACATTATGTCCCAGAGGTGTTCTATTGAATTTAGGTCAGGGGATCATGGGGTCCAGTCAATGCTATCAATTCCATCATCCTCCAGGAACTGCCTGCATACTCTCGCCACATGAGCCCGGGCATTGCCGTGCACCAGGAGGAACCCAGGACCCACTGCACCAGCATAGGGTCTGATAGTGGGTCCAAGGATTTCAGCCTGACACCTAATGGCAGTCAAGGTGCCATTGTCTAGCCCATAGAGGTCTGTGTGTCCCTCCATGGATATGCCTCCCCAGACCATCACTGACCACCACCAAACTGTTCATGCTGAATAGTGTTACAGGCAGCATAATGTTTTCCACGGCTTCTCCAGACCCTTTCACATCTGTCACATGAGCTCAGGGTGAACCTGCTCTCATCTGTGAAACGCACAAGGGACCAGTGGTGGACCTGCCAATTCTGGTATTCTATGGCAAATGCCAATCGAGCTCCACGGTGCTGGGCAATGAGCGCAGGGCCCACTAGAGGACGGCGGGCCCTCAGGCCACCATCCTGAAGGTCTGTTTCTGACTGTTTGGTCAGAGACTTTCACACCAGTGGCCTGCTGGAGGTCATTTTGTAGGGCTCTTGCAGTGCTCATCCTGTTCCTCCTTGCCCAAAGGAGCAGATGCCGGTCCTGCTGATGGGTTAAGGACCTTCTACGGCCCTGTCCAGCTCTCCTAGAGTAACTGCTTGTCTCCTGGAATCTCCTCCATGCCCTTGAGACTGTGCTGGGAGACACAGCAAACCTTCTGGTAATGGCAAGTATTGATGTGCCATCCTGTGCAACCTCTGTAGGGTCGAAGTATCGCTTCATGCTACCAGTAGTGACACAGACCATAGCCAAATTCAAAACTAGTGAAAAAACAGTCAGAAAAGATGAGGAGGGAAAAATGTCAGTGGCCTCCACTTGTTAAACCATTCCTGTTTTAGAGGTCGTCTCATTGTTGCCCCTCTGGTGCACCTGTTGTTAATTTCATTAACATCAAAGCAGCTGAAACTGATTAACAACCCCCTCTGCTACTTAACTGACCAGATCAATATCTCAGAATTTTCATTGACTTGATGCTATACTCTGATTAAGAAGTGTTCATTTATTTTTTGAGCAGTATATATATATATGTGTTATTTATCTCTGTGCAGTGTGACATATTGACGTGATGGTAAAATGACTTGTTAATATGAAGTATTCTCTGGTCTTATACTAAATATGTAACATCAAGACAAATGTGTCTGAGTTAAGCCACCTCAGACAACCCCAAAATGAGGTTCTGTTAGTAGGTCACATTGCAGAGCTGAATAAACACTTTACTGATGCTTTGTAAGTTTTATGAAGACCCAAAGAAGTATATGTTAAGGTCAAGTAAATGAGTAATAGATGCATTTTTGCAGTACATAAACGTAATTTTAAATGCAAATAATAGGAGTTTAAGTGGAAGTGTCAATAAAAACGACAAATTCTTATCGTCTTTGATATAATCTTCTGCAATATTGTATTGGAAGATGTAAGCAATCAGCAAAACTAAAATATTTTAAATGGAGGCAAAATGCACTTTTAAAAATAGAAATATTCCATTACTAGCCTTATATCGAAATTTTAAAAAAGCTTTTATTAAATGCTTCTAAGCACAAAATAGCAATATTCAGTACTATGCTTTATTAGTTTATCCCCGCATCTGCTGTAACTCTGTTTCTGAAAAGTTGCAGGTAAGATATTCTGCAGCTGAAAGGTATTCTCATTAGAGATATGCCATATTTTGTTCTGTCCATTCATAACTCCATTATGTACTCTTGGCTATAATTTAAGTGGAGCAGTTTTTAATTAATAACCTTAAATCATATTTTTTGCAGAGTAGTGAATTTAGCATTTAACAATCAGCAGCACATGTCTATGGCAACAGTGTATTGGCATAATACTGTGTACTGCATACAGAACAGGAGAGGTTGATCTTTTGGTGGTGCTTTGTGTTACCCAGTGAAACCACAATTTTGCAAGAGTCAGCAGTTCTAACAGGGAATGCAGTCCTGCCACAGGATCTAGTTCAATTGTGATTCTATTTGAGGTTTTATAAATGGTGTTATACCTTTGGGTAATACTGAACGTACTGTGAAAGGACATTAAATTATTTCAATGTCACAGTTACACTCCAGGGTCAAGAGGAACATGGAAGTCACTGTTCTCTGTTCTAACAGTTTTGTAAATGTCTCTTGTGACTAATTAAGCCCTGTCAAACACATTGATAGGCCTATACAGCAAGTACAAAGAGAAAGTATCTCCTACTTGCAGATTTTTATTACCAAGTCCAGACTAAATGACCTCATCCATTTTACTCTAACAAAAGCTGACATAATCTGGATAAGTTTGATGTGAGGAGAACAGGAGTCATTTATGAAAATGTCCAATATGTTTTTTTTTCTTCTTCTTGAAGAATGACAAGTACCCTTTTCTTTTAAGAAGTCAGCAGTTTTCAGGATTAGTCACAACTTCAGTGACACATCGGATCTTTCTTACATGTCTAGAGTTTATCCACTTACTTTACTTGTCAAATATAACAGGATTACTCTGATGTTAGTATATGATGCTTAATAGCATTCATGCTTTTCATCAAGCAGCAAAGAAGTCATTTTACTTTATCTTGGCCACTGATCTCTTTATTTTACTTTATAGATGATTATTTTCATATGCATCTCTATTTATAGCCAAATCAAATGTACTTTTGTTTGAAAGCTAGATTAAACATGCTAGAAATCAAAAGAATTCATCTTTACAGTACATTGAATTTCACATCCTCACAAATTATGTTTTTTTTTCACCTTTTACGATAAGAGATGCTGAGTTACTGCCTTTTGCATTTCCATGTGAACACGCCCTGGGATCAGCTTAAAAATGTACAGATATTCATGCTGGAAATACTGATTCTCTGTCCCAAGAATCCTTGATCCCCATTTTCTCTTTGAAATGGGGCTTCCTGTTCTTACTGTAGATGAGAATGGAGTTACATTCATTAAAGGTGAAGAACCTGTTTTGTTACTGTCACTTCCTAAATATATATTTTTTCCACTAATTCAAGTCTGGCTCCTTTTGTATAAGGCCAATCTCTCCAGTTCATTTCCAAAGTCCAAAATACTTCAGCAAAACATGTTTCTAGATGTTTTACACTGTACCCATATCCATATGCTATTTAATAATAGAGACTTTCCCTTGAAGAAATACAATATATAACTTCTGAATGCCTGGGGAATGTCCATCTTAAAACATAACTCGCCCCCCCTCCACCTGTCTTGTACTACATCCACAGTACATCTACAATACAAGTCCAACCTAAATCTTATTCTGACTTTACGATCAGGATACCTATGTTTTGCCCTCCTTTCCTTCAGGCCTGAAATTTTCTTATTTAATTTCTGATTAAATTGAGTCATTTTACTATGTTACATAAGTGGTGCCCTCTCTGAGGATAGATCATTAGAATAACTACGCTCACTGCCTTAATTGTTTCCCCCCATTTAACATCATGTCTTTTGTGCGTGCCGAGCAGGACGACACAATTGCTTCGTTCGTCAGAACGTGTTCAGCAGTGCAGGAAGTGGTGGATTCTTTGAAATCGCTATACCTCGAAGATCACCATTGACCTGAAGTGGACCACCAGGAAGATGCTTCGCCTCCGTGGGAAGACCTGGCACAGCAACTCACCCGGCTGCACGAGAAGGTCAGTGAGGTAGCAGAAAGTGCGCTGGAGTGTGAAGATGCCTTATGGGCTTGGATCAGCAGCTCCCAGGAGGAAATAAAAGAATATATTAATGAACAGCTTAGACTCCTGGGGGGTGGGAAATTGTGTTGTGCCAAAAGAATCTCTTCAGGGGGATGTCAGAAGGAGTCTCCAGACATCGTCAATCACCAATCTGTTCTACGCCTCAGGGGTCCTGGGGGGCTTTATACATCAACTGGCCCTCCACCCCTGGGGTACGCCTGTTCTTTCCCATGTTGGGGGCTCATTATACTATTGACAATGTCCTCAACTTTGTGGAAGAAGGGGAGGCGTACTTGGCTGTCAATCCCCTGACAGCAGAGGAAAATTTGGGAGTGATAGGTGCCTCCCTTTTCTCCCCGAATATAAGACCGAAATGGAAGACAAGTTGCAAGCCATGGTGCAACTGCCTTCATAATCCAACCGGGACGTTGCCTATGAATATAGGGCTTTGTGTTTGAAATGGAGGCCAGCCATGTCTGAAGAAGAGGTAGTCCATCACATCCTGAATGCCTGCAACCTGCAGTTAGCTGGGTGTCTTGGGGGAGTTGTGGGATCGGTGGAAGATCTGGTAAAGGTCGGCTCTCAAGTGGAACAGGACTGGGGAAACTCCAGGGCATACTGGTATAAAGTACAGTCCAATACAAGAGAAACCCAGTCCCTAAAACCCCAGCGAGCCAAGCTTAGGCGGTCGGAAGCCAGTCTCTCCATCATGCGAGTTAGTACGTCCCTCCTGGTTGTCCCAGTAACACTGCAGAGGTGGCAGGTGAATGCAGTGGTGGACACAGGGAGCCATCACACCATAATACGTAACTGTACATGGAAGAAGGTTTTCCGACTGTCAGACAGCTTAACACCTGCCTCATCCGTCTGATTCCTATTGGCACATAGGAGTGAACACAAGGCCTTGGACAATGTCCCCACCTGGGAGATGGAGACTTATGTCCTGGATGACTGGCACCCGTTACTCCTTGGGCTGGATTCATTGACCACCGTGAAGATGACCATCTATCTCAGTCCCAAGAGATATACTGTGCTAGGGGAAGGGTTATGCAAATTCTTATACAAACCAAAAGAAGATCTGGGTTTGAAGTTTGTTGGGTTTTCCACAGCTGCGAGGAGCTACATAGTAACCTCGGTGGCAGCCCCTGTGGAGGAACATACGAAGGAAGTAAGGCCGGTGTTGAAGAAATGGTCAGAGATGTGGACAGAAAAATTAGTCGTCTGTGGGGTTACCCACGAGATCCACACCTCTGATGAAGTCCCTATTCGACAACGAGCATATTGAGTTTCTCCACTCAAGAGGGGCATTATCAAAGAACGTCTGGATAAAATGCTCGCCAAGGGAATCATCGAGCCATCTTCCTCCTCCTGGGTGTCCGGTGTAGTCCACGTGAAGAAGCCTGATGACACCTATCGTTTCTGTGTGGACTACAGGGGTGTTAACGGAAAGACAAGTCTGGACGCATATCCCATGCCCCTGGTTTATGAGATACTCGAGTCACTGCATGAAGCCATGGTCTTTAGCACTTTGGACCTCCGCAGTGGCTATTGGCAGGTGCCGATGGATGAGGGGAGTAAAAAGAAGACTGCAGTCATCAACCCTGAAGGCTTGTTCTAATTTAAAGTTATGACATTTGGGCTCAAAAATGCTGGAGCGACTTTCCAGTGGCTCATGGAACAAGTTCTGAGAGGGTTGATTGGCAAAATCTGTTTCATTTACATCGATGATGTCATCTTTTACTCCCCTTTAATAAAACAACATCTCCAGGACCTCGATACCATCTTTTAAAGACTCCATCAAGTGCAACTTATGTTGAACACGAAGAAGTGTACCTTCCTTCAACCCCACAACTACTTCCTCGGGCACATTGTTTCATCTGAGGGGGTTGCTGTAGACCCAGAAAAGACCTTGGCCATCCGGGACTACCCAACACCCACGAACTTGAAGATATTAGAACATTTCCTTGGGTTAATGGGGTGGTATCACAGGTTTATCCCCTGGATGGCTGATATAGCAGCTCCTTTGAATCAATTAAGGAAAAAAATGCCCTGTGGGAGTGGAGTGATGAGTGCCAGGACACGGTCAAACAGCTAAAGATCCATCTACAGAAGCCACCTGTTCTGGCCCAGCCAGATCCACAGCTCACCTTTCAGGTACAAACAGATGCAAGCAACCTGGGGCTCAGTGCCGTGCTAACACAAAGAAGAAACAGCGAAGAGTGCATCATCACTTATGCCTCACGGGCACTGCACGGCACTGAGCTTAATTATTCGACGGCTGAAAAAGAGTGCTTGGCCGTCATGTGTGCTGTGGAAAAATGGAAACAATTTCTCGAGGGGGTTGAATTCAAAGTGTACACTGACCATCACGCTCTGACCTGTGTGTTCAGCCACCAGCAGATCTCCTCCCGACTGACCAGGTGGGTGCTCTGCCTCCAAAACTTCACATTCAAGGTGACCTATCGGAAGGGCTGTGCCTGATGTTCTATCCAGGGCATCAGAGCCACCAGGAATGGTGTGCTTGACGGAAGCTAAGAAGATGGTTTTTCCCCTGCCACAGAGCTTGTAAAATCTAGCCCAGGCACAAACCGCCAGTCCCTTTTGTCAAGGTATTAAGAAGGGACTGAATCGGCAGCGCACTTATCGGGTGCACTTTGTGGACCTCCAAGGACTCCTGTACAGATCTATTACATTTTCCCTTGGGGATCTGCAACATCAACTTGTGGTACCAGAGATACTCATTCCCAAGTTCCTTGGATACTACCACGACAGCCCTTTGAGCTGAATATATCATGAATATAATAATAAAGTTTGATTCTCTAAGGTTGAAAGACTTCATACAGTCATGTTGAATGATCTGTGCTTTGGCCAAATGTAATAATTACAAGTGGGTATCATTCACAGTAGTGAAACATGAGGAATCAGGCTTCACAGAAACAGCACAATTCTGCAAATCTTTTTTTTAAAAGATTGTCCACCTCTTACTGTTACTCTTACAGTTAACAGTTGAACGCATCTCTTGACATATGAAACATTACAACAAAATACATACCCCTCATTTTTATCATTTTCAAGCAAGCAAGTTACAGTTCCGGAAAGATAATCAATTACAACATGTTCTAACACAAATCAAATAGGCAGGATGTATTTTAGGGAATGGACCAGAAAATGTAAACAAACAAACCCTTAGAAACTAAACAAGCGATGGGTAAAAACTGGAAAGTCAAAAAATCGTGAATCAGAAACTAATTGCTAATTGATAATCCAAGCTCAAAATCCTTAGTTCAAAGAAAATTCTAAGCTCTGAGAGTTCTTGCCAACCACCACCTTTGGAAAATGTTTTGGAAGTATCAGAATTCTTGTCCAATAAGGTCTAGAGCATGAAACTGGCCAGCTGGGTGATACTGACAGGACAAGTGAGACACGCCCCTGTTGGCAAACTGTTGTGTCATGGCAACCAAGCCACAAAGTGGCGACTAACAGAGTATAAAAGGTGGTAAACTTCAATATAAAGTTGTCACTGTCACTGTTACTGATATTGTTACTGATGTTGTCATTACAAAAACAATACATTTGCATTTGCATTGAGGGTCTTTATAAGTACTTTAGGAAACTGAATGTGCTGTTTTTTCTTTCTTGTTGTAGTAAATTAAGTTTGTTTGTTATTGTCAAATCTTATAGATTTTTTGTGGTTTCTACTTTTGCTAGATTTTGCTAGATCCTTTCTATACACTTCTTTTTGTTAATTATGTAAATTGTTTAATTCATTTAGTTATTAAACTGCAAAAAGTCAAGTGTTTTGATGAGTGTGCATTCTTTTTCCTTTTCGCTTATCCTCCCAACTGTAACAGTTACTTCTTTCACTTTCAATCTGTTTTATATTTCAATGGCCTCTCTGAAACTGAATCTAGTCTAACTGAGCTTACATCTACCCCACTGTCACTCATCTTCTTCATGTTTTGTTTTTAGTTTTTGCATCCTTGTCATTTTCTAGTGTCTATCAATACAAAATGCCTTTTACAGTTTTCCTGCATTTATTCTATTTTTTATTACAGTAATTTTATTATTTTTTTAGCGTACTGTCTTTTAAATACTTTTTAGTGGTACAGTGTCTTCTGATGATGCATGATACTTTCATAAAATTGTGATTAGGTGATAAATTTAGAAACTCCTTTCACAGAGAATGTACCTCAGCCCAGAACTAAGCTTGGGGTCCTAGCAAACACTGCATCGAGTGCCACTGTCACCTCTTGTCAGACATTAGTAATGCCTAATAAGATGGCAAATTACCAGAAGTCATTCATTCTATTTTAAACCTTAAAGTTATTTAATACTGTATGACTTACAGGGCTAATTTTTAATAAATGGGATCTTCTACAAACAATAGGTTTCCCACCAAGATGTCCTGTAAGTTTAATTAAAAAGCGAGCCACAGGTCAGTTGTTCTTTTAATTGCCAGTTATCATGCTTTTCAATCATCAGTTACCATGGATAAGCAGCAGGATTATAATGTCTCCTTAGTTAATGACATTTAGCAATACAAATTAGATTTGAAAAGGATTTTTTTGATTTGGAAAAAGGAAGCCATTTATTTCTAAAATATACAGTGGCAAGCAATATTGTAAAATTATCTGGTTTTCTTGCAAATACTTTCATATATAATTTTGCATACCCTGAAGTTTGTATTAAAGAACAGCTACACAACCTAAATTATTTAGGAAATAAAAATGAATTCTATTTGCACCTAAACAAAGCATTTATGCAAGTCAGCATGTCACCACATACTACTGCAATTTTACACTTCTCAAATAGATGATGCAGCTTTTTTTGTTACTATTTCTGTTTGTTAATATAATACTTCAGTATTATTAATTTGTAGATAATGTTGTGTTAATGGTAATAGCAGTTCAGAATATGACTGAGCATTCAGTGGAATTAAGAGCATTCTAACACGTGTCACTGGACATTATATTTGTATTGATGTTTATAAAAAAAAAAAAGATCCCATGTTTGAACTTTTCAAAATGGAAATATATGCATGATCTTGGATGAGAAAGGGCTGGCTGCATACAAGCTTCATCTGTTGAAGTTTAAAGCAGACAGACAAGAAGGAATCAAATTATGCGGCAGATGTCATAAGTGCAGCTTCATGCTGCAGTTTTTTGCTGTGAACTGGTGGGCAGACGGTACTGTTCTTAGAAATAATTACAGCAAGAAACATTTCTTCCATTATGAATTCAATTGGACTTCTACTTGGAAAGAAGCAATCTGGGACAGACACATAACCTGGATGAATCTTAATGGTCTAAAATATTATTTAAAAGTAACTGTTGCCATTAAATAGTAAAACAGTTTTCCCAAAATATTTTATTGATACAATCTCAATATCCTAGAAACTCATAACTGTAACTACAGTATATCAATATGTTATGGATCCAGCAGCTTGATAATCTAAAAATAATCTAACGATCAGTTTTGTGGTAACTGAGTGTTTGTCCAGTAGGTCTGGAAAGGTGTGTCTAAAGGTATATATCCACGATTTACAGCTAGTCTTGCATTGGTGATCTATGACCACTAAAGGTTATCTGCATTTTTATGAATTTGTAATTAATGATACGAAAGTAATATTTCTAAGAATATTCCTGCTATTTTATAAATTTCAATGCACAGTCTATTTTATGTCACTTTCACTGATATAAAGACCTGGGCTGATGAATTAATGAAATTAGACTGACTCTGTCTGTCTGAAGGTGGGTGCCTTGCATTTATTTGCCTGGCATTCCATTCACTGCTAATTCCAGCTATTCAAACGTTGCTACCAGGAATGTTCTACTGAGGTCAGGAAATGGAAGTGTAGTTAGTAGTGTATCTGTATCTCTAACAGATATCTCAATTGTTAAACTGAAATAAAGTATACATAAATGTTAACAGTCTCTGTTTGCCCAAGAAAGTAAAATGAACAAGAGAAACCTTCAGGAAAGTAGTCACATTTAACACAGTGGAAACTAAATTCTTCTTGAGGCACCATATTAGCAATCTGTGGCTACCAATGTTGTGTTTAATATAAAAAAGACTCTGAAACTACATAGGGCTTACCTTTCTCAAAGACTACTAGTCAATGTAAAGCATTTGTTGTCCTGTTTAACATTTTGTTACCAAAGAGCTACAGTAGAAGATAAGAAAATAAAATCATTAATAAATGAGAAGCCAGTTCAAGCCATCAAACACTTAGACAGCTGATAGCTAAATTGTTCCATCATCACATTCAGATGTTTTCTTTCACAGTCTCTGCTTCAACCACACAACTTGGTAGCTTGTTTCAGATTTACACTACCCTTTCTGTGAAGAAGTACCCATCACTAAAGTGTTTCCCCTTTGGTTTTACCAGTAAAATTCAGTATGTGATTCACTGCCCAAATTAAACAATTTAACATCCAATGTAATGCTGTACCAGCTTTGCGAAATGCGGGAGTAAAGAGGAACATTTCTGAGTCTACAGAGATGCAGAAATGGGAACACGATAAAAAGTACTTCAGAACAAAACAGTGTGAAAAAGCCAGAGCTACTAAGAACTGATGGTGCAATACCTCTAACAGGACACAGACTGGATAAGGAGCAGTAGGAAGAAAGGATAAGACCACAGGGAAGAAAAATGACAACCACAGGTACAGTAGCTCAGTCAAGACATCATTCCGAAACAGACAGGCCCTGATATGCCAACTCTTAATGAGCAGATCAGGGAATGTCATGTGGAAGGTAAAAACAGGATAGGGAAGGCAGAGCCACTGTCTAAAGCCATTGGCACACTACATGAGTTCTAGTCAAACTTAGTGACTGTAGTGGCTGGACATTGCAGTCTTAAGAATGTCACATTACATGACGAGTAATTGTAGAAAATGGTGGATTACATGATTGGCTCAACCAATTAATGTGCTGTCAGATAGTGCCAGTACATTTATGAATTATATCCTGGTATGTCAAGTTCAGCCACAATCTTGGCCTTTCTTTTGCCATTTTACAATTCTGGCCTGGTGCAAGAAATGCGTGATGTGATACAGACAAGTCTCTTTTCTGTTTGCGTGCTCCAAAACTATTTTTCTCCTTTCCTTGTGACCATATTTTATGTATTTTACTTTTAGATGAGTCCTCATTGGTTATCAGCTCTTAAACACACACGAGACCCCGCCCCATTTCTTCACACAAAATCAAACAGCACAGTGCCAACCGGTATGACTGAGTCGCTGGGGTAGCTAAACCACCCATCATGCCACAACTGTCCTGACCCAGAAAGATTATGTTAATGAAATCTTTAACTACAAATTTCTGGAAAAGTGTGATGAGGGTTAAGTTGCAAGAAAAGATTTGATGGAGACAGCATGTACAGCCAAGAAAGCAACAGCATGAAATAACAGTTTGTGGAGTGAGGATGCAGTTACTGGTATGCACACAGGGGTAAAGAGGAACAGTGCACGTGGAAGTTACTATATGTGCAGGGGAAAGCTTGCCAGTGGAGACACACGAGAGGAATGGTAGAGTTAAAAGAGTATAATTATTGTGCTCAGTACACGATTCTGAGATCACAGGGGTAATACTAAAGACTCAAGGGACAAGCAGCAGAAAGGACTGAATGCATTTTCTACCGCTCATAAAGCACATCCTTGTACAGTAGATGGGAAAAGCAGATTTGAAAAATAAAAGCATACTTAAATTAAGTTTGTATGATATAGATTATAGAAAAAGATGGCCCCCTCCAGCTACTTTGATGTTTTCCCATTTGGAAAACTAGTTAAGCTGCTTCTTTTTACTTTGTAAAGATAAGGAACAGCATTACAATAAGAGGAGACAGCATTTAATTTATCGGAACAGACTGACTTGATTTCTCTAACTCTTTGTTCAAGCTTATTCATTTACATGCTATTAATTATTATTTAACTAAAGAATAGCTAAATGAATTCTACAAGTAGATTTAAGAACATCTTTTTATAAAATGTATATGCTTTTTAAATATTCCTATATACATAAAAACTTGAACAAGAATCAAAAATACAAAAACTTTAGTATTTTTTTAACTTAGGCCTGTGAGAAGTTTAAATAAGATCTTGACATTTTTTTTTTATAATAAGCCTATCAGTGATAACAGCAGATAATTTCTGCGTTAGTCAAGTCAGTGAAGTTATTACGTTTGATCTTGTTAGCAAGACAATTCAATTATCCAATCCTCTGTGAAGTGCTTGATCTCTGATTTTAATGAATTATAACTATGATGTCTTAAGCAAGATAGGTCTGCTATATAATTTTAAAATGAAATATGAGGTTCTAGGATATTTAAAAAAAAAACTGGATTATTTTTATAAATTAAACAAATTATTGCTCTTCTGTCATTCAGGGATCAAACCCTCGCCCTGGCACCCACAGTTTTGAGGCAGCTTAACTACAATAGCCCCAATTCGCTTAGTTAAACAGAGTCATCTGTATTGCTGTAGTGTTATCTTCAGGGGCCATGCACCATATTGGCCTCACACATGTTGTTATTATTACTATTACACACTTGGCGGATGCATTTTACCAAAGGTGACTTATAAAATCTGGACACATTACAGCTGTTTGCACATATTTCCTTACAGGGGGAGAACAGGCAGGTTAAGTAACTTACAGAGTAACAGAGCAACACTGAGCTGGAAACCATAAGGTTATAAAATGCAATGGCCACGCTTCTAGACAAGAACACCTGGCACGATAGAATGTAAAAAGAGATATGACTTTTTCTTAACCTAACATCTTTTATATAAAATATTTTGGAAGTACTGTAAATGAAAAATCATTTGCAGAACAAGGAAATAAAAGAGATTCACCTTAAGTAAACACAATTGCCTGCAGCATTCTTTCTAGTGCAATCATAAATATGTATCAGACAAAACAGATTTGAAAAGCCCAAGCATTAAGGGCTAGCTTTTTTCAGCTGCTCATTAAACAGATGGAAACTATAACTACCAGATTACGGTGCCTGAATTCCCATTTCGGCTTATTAGCTGTATAAGTCCTCTCAATATCTCAATAACTGATTAAAAAAACAAAACAATTTTCACCTCTTGCTTTTAGGCTTTGTTTTTGTGCCAAACTGGTGTCTTGTGTCTAAGTGCAAGGGTAGCAGCAAATCATTCACAAACCCATTAAACCCACTAAAGTGGCCTAACCAGGCACAAGGTGTGGAAAGGGACTGTGCAACTCAACAACAACATCTGTCTCTATAGCATATTTTCATGTACGAAAGTAGCTCAAAATGCTTCACAAAAATTAATAGCTAAACAGAGTTACAAAAGAAACACAGTTATGTGTAACAGTTGAGAATCAGCACTCAAGTGTGCAGCCACACAGAATCAATGAACCTCGCACACATGTCCTTGGAGATTTACTGAAAAACTTACTTACTCATAGAAAACCAAAGCAGACACGATAGAACAGGTAAACTCCATAAAGACAGCACATTTAAACCCGAAACACTGGATCAGTGAGGTAGCCTCCATAACTAACAGGCCACCCTTGCTGCACAGTATGTGTCATGAGTATCATTTCCAGTTGACACACATTTATTAAGTATCAGAATTATGTAATGGAATAAAAAGTCAAAATGTTTCAAATCATTCCAGAAACTTCTCAGTATGGACAGTACATTCTCAACTATCAACTGAGTGCCACAATGGTTTTCTTTTTGTTTCACTTTTATGGTAATCTGTATTCTTCAGATGGAAGTCAATTGTTTTCTTAATGCTATCTTAGAATAATGAAGTTAATGTTTTTATATATCTTTTAGCAAGGATGCATCTTCAAAATCAATCAAAATTCCATTCCAACACAGACACAAGCTAAACTAATATTATTTGACTTGGATAATAAATAACCTCCGCAATAAGAGATTGAATTTTCAGTGGAAGCCAAGACTTTTCATAATGTGATGTGCTACTGGAATTGGAAATCCACATCTGTTTGAAAGCAAGTAAACAGGACTGGAATTCTTCAAAGAGATTAACCTACACAGCAATTTTAAATGTAATAGTAACTGTAAAGCTCTAAATAATTTTCAATAACACAACACTTCCTGTATGTGCTGTTTATAAACTGTTTTATTTACATTGTAATATTCACCACGTTGATTGCCCTCAGCAGTTTTTCCTTCCAATTTCCAGAATTATTATTAGAAAATAATTTAAAAATTCCATCCTCCAATGGATTCAAAATATTCTTTGCAGAAATATTATCATATTTATAGTTATATTCAAAATAATTTAGCTTTAGCAACCAGGTAAACACTTCTTTTGCAATACATCCAATGTCATACTAGTGTTTCTTTATAAACAAATAATTCTGTTCACTTCAGTTAATTCTTATATAATGTAAGTGCAGCCTCGAGGTACTTATCTGTACACAGATTTGGAATTATAATTCAACAATAAGATACATTTTTATAACTTCAGTGCATACTAGGAGAACTCTAGTAAGTTTCTCATAATAAAGTCTAGGCAGCAAAAATATTCACTTTACAGAGAAGGATAAAAAAAAATTAAAACACCATTCCCAGGCCTGTAGGTCTCAAACCTTGTCTACATGTTTGGGTGGTTTATGCACTTGCCAACATCAAAGTACCATGCCAAGAGCACCCAACGCATGCTTTACCTCTCTTATTATTGAAGTTTATTTCTCCTGTGGGTTGAGTGCTTATCCAAAACACATTTCCTGACTGTATGTTTAATTAAATCCTGATCCTCAGGCAGCTTTATTATTATTATTATTACTTATTATTTGGCTGACGCCTTTAGCCAAGGAAGCTTATAACATTAGAGACACAGTTGGTTACATATACTTTTTTTGCCAATTGGAGCCCAGGCAGATGAAGTGACTTGCTCATAGTCACACAGTGTCAACAGTGGGATTTGAAACTACAACCTCAGAGTTTGAAACCCAAGTGCATGCCAGATTTGAGCTTTAGATACCAGTCCAGGGTCATTTTCACTCACACCTAAAAATTACTTTTTGGATCAGTGTGGTGCTACATTTGCTTCAGAAATCCCAGCAAAGAACTCATTTTAGCTGCCCATGTGTTGCTAAATCTTCTGGTGACTTGTGCATCTCCAAGGCATGTTCAGAATCCATATGAACATGATGGAGTCTTTTGTTAATTTGGTGCGTGCTTGGCTATTTTGTCAGGTTTTGTTGCTTTTTTGGTACTTCTTCCATGTGAGAACATTCTGATATGCTTTATGTACATTACAATTTATGTATATTTTTTTCCAACACTACTCAAGTCACTGCTGTGTTGCTGTGTTGTTTGTAACATATATATATGTAACACAAATATTGCCGTTATTAGCATACTTTAAAAGCTGTATATTCTGGAGGCAGTGCTGTAAGAGTGGGTAAATGGAGTATGCCATTTTTACCTTACCAGAATCTGGCATCAGCTCTTCTTGGCTTTAGAATTACCTCAATAATGTAGCAGAGGAGTCACACAGAGATGCTCACCTCAGTTTGTGAACTATTTGACAGTTCTTTTAATGACATAACAGTGAGCATACAACTATGAGTTACACCAACCACTTCTCTTTACTTCTACACCTCCCCTCACGATTTGCTCCTCCTTTCTTTTTCAAATAAATCAATAAACTTTATTAATACTTCCTCTAATAAGAACTACATGAACTACTACAAAACTATAATGAGATGGCAGGGCAGCTCAGAACATCAGAATGTCAGGAGACTGATGCATGCATTTTTGAGCACCACCCAAGCCATGTAATAAGAAGAGAGAAAAAAAATGAAAAACGAGTTGAGAGAAGAGTTTTAAAATCTTTTTTTAAAGGTGTGGGGAATCCAGAAATAAAGAAAAGAAAAAAACGTTTGAACTTTAAGGTACCACCAGGATGGTGCCAGCTTGTTAATTATAAAACAATTCACAGTCAGAAATCTGTCAGTGATGATGTCTTCCAGGTTTGAACCCTTTGAGATTGGGCATCACTAAGGGGTGGGGAGGCAGGTGACCCACCAATCCTGAGGGGGCTGAGTTTGAATTGCGAAATTGCGAAATTAGAGTTAACTAGGATAAGAGCGAAGTGGGAAACTGGATCCTCACTTTCCAGTTCAATTGAACAAGCAAAGTGTGAACTTAGAAAAAATCAAGCAAAGTGTGAACTTAGAAAAAGCTGTGGCTAAAACATTTTCGTAAGTTAAAAATAGTGTTATAAATATGTAATCAAAGGCTAACTTGAGAGTTTTGCTTGTGGCTTGTTGCTTCTCACATACATGCAGGAGCGACCACATGCCACAAGCTTTGCTTCATTACTGTGTGATGTCATTGCCCGTGCTGCTGTGCACGTGTGCAGTGTGCAATTTCCAGTCCCACCCGCATTTCTCCAGCAATATGATTGTGAAAATGACACTTTTTAGCTTCCAATTTGATAATCATGCATGTTGTATCAACCAAATATCATTTTTTAGTCTAGATTATTTGGAAATATTCTGATATTTGAATATTTTTAATTAGCTCTGTCAAAAAGCCTAACCGCTAAAAATCTTCATATATAATATGCTACCGTGTCTGTCCAGGAATTTAAATCACCTGTAGCTCACAAGCAGTTTGACCTATTGACCTGAAATTTGGTACACATTGTGAACCCGGCCCGGATACAGACAGGCGGACATGTTGATTTTCCACCACCACACGTTTATTTTCTACAATATTTACAATTAATTGTCACTCAGACACAGTCCGTGCACAACACAAACCCCCAACACACAGTCCTGGCCATTCAATGCCTTCTTCATCGGGTCGCCTCCACACTCCTTTTGTGCCTCGTCCTTCTTCCACCCGACTCCACCTCTGAATGAAGGGAGACAGCCCCTTTTATCTATATCCCGGATGAGCTCCAGGTTTTCCACCCCAGCGTGGCAGCTCACCGGGTGTCCTTTTTAATCTTCCCCCCAGCACTTCCGATGTGGCGGAAGTGCTGAGGTAACAGGTCTCCAAGGCATTGGGGCGCCTCCTGGTGGTGACCACAGGCCCCTACAGGGTGGGGCTTCCATGCCCTCAACCCGCGGCCCCCAAAACAACCAGGGCAGTTGCCCCCACGTGATCCAGGGTGGGCGCAGACCCACATCCGGTCCCTCACGGCGTCCCGGCCGGTTCGTTGCCCCTGGCATCCCTGACAACATATACTGCGTGACATCTAATATCCGCTTTCGGGGTGAAGACTGACCTCCAAGGTTATTCCTCTTTTAACTTTATTTTATTGTGGAATCAACTCTTGGCAGTGCCCATTCTTGAGGCAGATTAAAAACTTAAGTGCCAGCTTAAGTAAAATATTAAAGAAAACGTACTAAGTATTTGCAACACAAACACTGACTTAATCAGTTTTAATGGGAAAAGATGCAGACGAGAAAAGAGAAAAACCAGGCCGCTATGGTGGAGAAAAGAAGAGCTGCTCAGGTAGCAGCAAGTGCATCAACCTCTGAGCAAATGAATGCTAAACATACAGAGAAAGAGTGTGAAAACTAGGAATACTCAAGTCAACGTGCAGTGCACCATTACTGGTATCCAATATTTAACTGGTGGGGGTAAGTAACAAATTTCAGCTTATATTTATGTATTCTCTAAACCAATGTAAGCTAGACATACATACTGATAAGTTCTGATTATTCTTAACTATAAAGGAAAAATGATAAAGAAACAAAAATTAAAATGAAAAAACAAATCATTCCTGATTATTGATACTGACTTACACCATTTTCTATTAAGGCATACTTGGACATTAACCAGTCAAAATTTTTGTTAGACACTTGTACAGCAGGTGTAAATAATAAATATTGTATTTAATATTACTGAGTGCTATATTAGTATGAATTGATGAAATGGTGTTATAATTACACATTTGGGACTCTTGTGAGCAGTGAAAGTTAATGTTATATCTAGATATTAGGGTTCATGAAATGGTTAATGATTAGTTCAGTGATCTATAATATGGGTTAAAAAAAACCCTTATTAAAAATATACTATGAAAAAAATGTATAAACAATTAGTAAAACCTAGTTGAAAATAATTAAACTTCAATTTAAATTTACAGGACAGAATAATTTTATTTCCCTGAGAAAAAGTATAAAGGATACAGATATTGAAAAAAAAAAATTAGTAAAAGTAATAAATTATGATGTACAATGAATGAGGGAAATCCAGAATCATTAATATTTTTCTGAAAAGCAGGATATATATAAAATAAAAAAGACATGTATTGTCTTTTCAAAATAATTGTATTTGAATTTGTAATTGTATCCGCTTTAATAAAACCCCTGTGTGCGTCCAGGTGTCCGTGTGTGTGTGTCTTCTGGTGAAGTGCACATGCGCGGGGCCGTGCCGCACATCGCACCATGCCCCGCCCATGCGCAGGGCACTGTGGATGCACACACACTGGAAGCTGGGCACACAGTGAATGGCCTAGCCTCGGTCAAGCATGATAAGCAAATAAAGCACACACACAGGAAGCTGGGCACACAATGAATAGCCTAGCTGTGGCCGCGCATGATAAGCAAATAAAGGACATCATTGCTGGGGAGAGTGCTGATTGGGTAGTCATGACCGCGCACATAAAATCCGTTGCTGGGGACACACCACACATACAATCATCAGCTACACGCCACCACAGATTAAAATACTTGTTGGGGAACTGCACAGTACTTGCTGGGGAGACGCCACAGGCACGATTATCATCTGCACGGCACACATTAAATCAGTTGCTGGGGACACTGTTGATTGCCCACTGTTGTGACAGAAAATTAATGTCATATTACTGACACCAAAGCCAGTATTACTGTCAGAGAAATTTACAGGCATTTTACGGAAATACAAACCAGTATAACTGCGAGAGAAAATTAAAGGCACACAATACAGTGGCGCATATTACAGCCACATACAAGCCAGTATTACTGTAAGAGAAAATATTACAGACATATCTACTAACAACACTCCACTCAAATAAAAAGGACATGTCAAGTAGGACAAAAGACTCAGACAATCAAATCCTATATAAGCAACATCTCCTGGAAGAACGGTCAGCTCAACAAGTAAACATCAACAAAAGAAACGCTGAAAGACGAAGAAAAATGCGAGCAAATAGATCAATTGAAGAAAAAGAAAATGACCGTCAGAAAATGCTAAAAGAGAATGACTCAGAAGAGCAAACCTTAGAAAAAGTTGGCATTTACTTGGCAGAACCAGTATTCAGCCACAGTCAGTTATATTATCAAAAGTTAGAAGTTTTCCAGATGTTGTTGTCAAGGTTGTAGAATGTTGTCTATAATGAAATTTTATAAAAAAAATATTTCATGAGGTAAAAAAATAGAAAATGTTTCCTAAATATCTTCTTCAGATATTGTGTACAACGTATTACAGATTGTTACAAAGTTTTACACTAAGGCAATATTAATTATACTTACTGTATTGTCATATACGTTTCTATTTTATTTTTGTTATTATTTTACTTTAGGCTTCTTGCAAAAATATTTTTGACAAAAAAAAATTAAAACAACAAACAGAATGAGGTCAAGGTCCCTTGCCATTTAATATAGACAGTTCCTACTAATGTTTATGCACTACTGTTCTAGCGCCCGTTATTGTAACGGGATTAATGTCTAGTTGTATTGTATTTGTATAATAATGTGTTTTCAAAATAAGAAACATTTTCAAAATATCTTGATGCACAGCTTATTTTATCTTATTAATACACAACTATTTTAATAAGTATTAGTCCTTTGAAACTTTGCCAAAGTTTCTATAGTACAATTAATATTTTTAAACACTTGAAAACATTTTAAGTAACTTTTGATTGACAGCCATTAGGGTATAGACTTACCATAAAAAATGCCTTCAGCTAAAAGAAAGCATTACAAACTTGAAAAAGTGGATTATTTTCTGACAAACTACAGGAAACCATTACTGGTGAAATATTACTTTTTTCATATTTTTGAAAATTGTGACAGGATGTGATGATTTGTTCAGTCTTTCTGAAAATTTAAATAAAAATCTTTTGAAATCTAAATCCGCCTGCTTAAAACACCAATGTTTTAAGTTTTTTGAACAAAAAGAATACAGTAAAATGTATTTTTTGAAATTCTCTTACAATATAAAAATGAAAAAGTCATTCAAAATTGGGCTACATTGAAAAATGTGCAGATTCATCTCAGACATGTCACTTCTCAGTCTCATTCAGGATCTAGATTTGACTTACTGTAAGTAAAACCCCAGCTTTCTCTTCCAATTTATCAGGTTTTTCGCTATTAATTTAACCTGGTATTATTCTCTTTGTATTTTGCTATGGTTTATTCAGCTATCTTGTACAGTACAGATTATCTTGGAAAGTATCAGTAAAAAGGTGAAATATCTGTAAGATAAAAAAAAAAATTCATTATTCATTTTTTTATTTTTCTTCATTAGCCTTGTAATTGGAGCTGAGCAAAGCCAGAATATTTTTTATTTGATTTCAATAAAACCAAACCAGGAAGTATATACATTTTAAACAAGCAGGAGATTTAATAATCATTACAAAATTCACCGAACATACATACAAATGTTTGTATTGAGAATAAACATAAATGTTTTTGGAATTGTTAATACAATTTATTCTCCCATAGAAAATGTATGGGGAATTCTAGTTGATGACCTTTATTCTTACAAACAAGCTGAACATAATTTAGTGACCCAACACCTTCAACACCGATATTTTTTAATCAATTGTAGCAAATAATTACAATATTTGAAATCTTAAAAAAAAATTGGGACAAAATATACCTTTATGGAGTCATGAAGAACCTTAAGTTTATTATTTTTGTTTGTCTAGAAATGCATCACTTATAGCTACACCCTTAGGCTGAATTTTATTCAAATAGAATTGCATAAAATGAACATTTGGAGTTTTTTTTTTATCTGATACAGGGTTGGAAGGTGGAGAAAACCATATCCTGTTAGAAATTTTATTGAGGAATTCAAACTCCAGAGTTAGGAATTTTCTTTTTTTCCCCCTCGCGTAGTAAATTACATGGAATATTCCTGCGTTTGAGTCAGACAGCTTCATCTCTGTCACTAGATAATTTTTCTGACTTGCCTATGTTAGCTGTGTTAAAGGAGAAAAACAGCCCTACTCCATCTCCGAAAGCATACTAGAGGGAAATAAACCAATATTTTTTTTGATCTAACCTTTAAAAGGGTAGCGTGTTTCAATTTTTTTAATGTCCTTCAACCGTGTGCTGCTCTCTATTGGACGGTACTAGTTATAGATAGATAGATAGATAGATAGATAGATAGATAGATAGATAGATAGATAGATAGATAGATAGATAGATAGATAGATAGATAGATAGATAGATACTTCATTAATCCCAAGAGGAAATTCACATACTCCAGCAGCAGCATACTGATAAAAAACAATATTAAATTAAAGATTGATAACAATGCAGGTTAGGTTAGGTTTTACACCTTTTTAACCATCCCAAGTCCATTTTTATTTCTAAAAGGTGAAAAGCATTCAGGATGAATATTATTCAGTTTATTACCTTGTCACCTTTCTGGATCTCACTGTTGAGATCAATAGGGTATGTTATACACTAGCAGGCAGTGGATCCAGAGTTTGAGGGTCCTGTAGCTAAATCTTATACTATAAACAGGTTTATAGTGGTGTGTGTGTGTGTGAGAGGGAGAGAGTGTGGTGTACTATGATGGGGTTTATTAATGTAATTATTATTAATTAATGCACACCTCTGTCACACACACAAGCCACTACAGTTGTGGAGATTCACACACATTTATATTTTTCCTATTCTCTATTGTACTATGATAAAATTAACAAAACATGAAAGTTGATCTAAAAAGGCTTTTAGCTAGCATTTTGCATGCCTCTTTGAAGATTTCATATTCTGAAATGAGTCCAGGCATTGTCTGTATAGTGTCTGCATATTCCATCTGTGTGGATGAATGAGTGAGTGTGTGTGGCTGTGTGTTGCTACTGCAACAAGCACAACTGGTTCTTACCTTATAACTGCTACTCACATAGCTGGCTCCATTCCAGCAGGCTTGTAATGAAAGGTGTAGGTTAAGAAAATGGATTAACAGATTTGAATTTTTTTTAACGGAAAACAGTTCATATTATATTGTTACTGCTATTTTTCCACTAGGAACTACTTTTCAAAGTGACTTTAAGTTCCTTAAAATTCAGATTATATAAAGTTTTTGATATTGGCATCATGATGATGGTGCAATTAGTAGCTGCCTCCTCATGGATGCAGCATTCATGATTCAAGTCCAATACCTGGTCATAGTCTACATGTTCTTCTCATGTTTGCATGAGTCTTCCTCCCAAACCCTAAAGGTGGGTAGGTTAGGTTAACTAGCAATAACAAGCTGGCCCTATGTGTGTGTGAGCATGGCTACATGTGTCAATATGCCCACCACCTTGTCCAATGATATTTCTCATTTCTCACCCAATGCTAGCTGGATATGCACCAGTCTCCTCATGACCCTGACCTGGACTATGAAGGTTTAAAAATGATATGCTATGCTAGTAGTGTGTTAGAGAGTAGAAGTATAGGGTCTTTCAAAACTTGATTTCAATTATTTTAAAAAAGTTTTGTAAATGGCCTCTCCTTGCTAAAATCTTACAAGGTTCTAATAATTAAATCTAATATAGTAACAATCAACTGTGCTGTGCTAATTTTTAGTGCCTCTAAAAAGGTCTTCTAAATTCAAGGCCACTCATTGTCTCTGTGAACTCGGCAGAACCTTCCAGTTTGCCTGAGTGAGATTACTTCAATTAATCTGCATTTATCCTGACATTCCAAAGATTGTGAATGTTATGTTGTTGGCTGTTCCACAAATGTCAGGTAAAAGAGATGTTGGATGTGTGTGCTGATGTGCCTTACCACGGACTGGTGTCCATTGAGGCTGATCTTTATCTAATGCTTAAAGTTTCTGAGTGGATGCTCTTTATTCAGAAAAGCAAATCTGGGATAAAATGTAATCGAAAGTGGTAAAATAAGGAGATACCACTATGTAAAGTTATCTTCATAAAATAAATAATATCACATTCTTGTTAATCTGTACATTTTAATATTCAAAAACCCCTCTGACAGCTAGAAGTTCTTTTGACATTCTGATCTGAATGATATGCTTCACAGATCTGGTAAACATTTTATACAGTCCTCCATAATATTCAGTATATAAATGTGTGTATGTGTTAAATAGGGCTGTTCACTGTAAGCTGTCTCAGAGGACTGCTGAAATGGCCAAAGGCAAAGCTACATAAAGATTATCTTTAAATATTAAAAGAACACTCAAAGCTAGCATGTATAATGCAGGAGCCTTCAGGGTAGTGTGAAATATAGGGGGCCTGTGATTGTTCTGTAAAGTAATTGGCCAGCAAGAACACCCCCAAGCCCCCCTTACACACACTGCACAAATACATATGCAAAAACTAGACAAAAAAACTCTTTCCTTTTATTTAGCAAAAAAATCTGCCAATGGGGTAACATTTACTTGACAAGATTTCTTAAAGTAAGCTAAATAATCATAACTATAATTCTTACAATAAGGAAAAACAAGTTTAATGTCATGATATAAATACCTTTCACTTGTTTAGATTTCATTTTTTCCAGAGTATATTGTAACTCTAACACATGCAATTTGAAAGTGGCCACTCAGTTCTTCCAATTTCTGGCAGCATTTTGCATCTTTGAAAGGGCTGGACCTGCGGTGGGCTGGCGCCCTGCCTGGGGTTTTTATTCCTGCCTTGCGCCCTGCGTTGGCTGGGATTGGCTCCAGCAGACCCCTGTGACTCTGTGTTAGGATATAGCAGGTTGGATAATGGATGGATGGATGAAAGGGCCGGACATGAAGTACATGAAAATGTGTTTTTAGGTAAGGTCACAAAGCACTAAGAATAATAAAAAAAAGACTATCTGCTAGCAAATGTGACAGTCACAGCAATGGCATACACCATTAGGCTGAGTACTGGGAAATCAAAATGGCTACAGATTTCTGTCACAAGTAAGATTTTAATTCATCCTTGTAGTAAATGAATGGAAGAAAATATACACATGTTTCTTCTGTCAAAAATATCCAATATTCTCTACAAGTTACACAAAAATACTTTTTCTAGTATAATATTAATTTTAATTATAAAAAATAATTCTCTCAGGATCTTAAACAGTTTCTCCTCATATAATTCAGATAAGGTCAAAAGTTATTTTCAAATGTATACAGTGTATTGAATAGCAAATTTCTGCATCATATGCATCCATCCATCCATCCATTATCCAACCTGCTATATCCTAACCACAGGGTCACGGGGGTCTGCTGGAGCCAATCCCAGCCAACACAAGGCCCAAGGCAGGAAACAAACCCCGGGCAGGGCGCCATCCCACCACAGTGTATCATATTCAATAAAGTTTTAATTTACATTATGATTCAAGCTTTATTTTTAAATAAATATATCCATCCATCCATTATCCAACCTGCTATATCATAACTACAGGATCACGGGGGTCTGCAGGAGCCAATCCCAGCCAACACACGGGGCAAGGCAGGAAACAAACCCTGGGCAGGGCGCCATCCCACCGCAGTGTATCATATTCAATAAAGTTTTAATTTACATTATGATTAAAGCTTTATTTTTAAATAAATATATCCATCCATCCATTATCCAACCTGCTATATCATAACCACAGGATCACGGGGGTCTGCAGGAGCCAATCCCAGCCAACACACGGCGCAAGGCAGGAAACAAACCCTGGGCAGGGCGCCATCCCACCACAGTGTATCATATTCAGTAAAGTTTTAATTTACATTATGATTCAAGCTTTATTTTTAAATAAATACAACTTTTTAATTTTCCATACCCATTAGTTAGTGTCCGGATTCATTTCTATGATGTCACTTCACAACTATTTTGTGGAGTGTTTGTCTGATGGTATTAATCTGGCAGGAACACAGCATAGGCAAAACCTACCTGTGTTTTTAGTTACACTAGATGCTCCTGAATTTATGGCTGGCAAGACGAAATGCGGTAACCTGTTTGTATCAGGTTTACCAGACCAAGAGATACATATGTATCAAAGAAGCCATTGCAAGCATCGATATTGAAATTCAAAGAAACTATACTGTATTCAAAATGGAAGTGATGAACTATGGATGCAGCCAAAGGTGAACAGCCACACCAGCCAACTACCAAAAGATGTATTGTCACAAAGCTCAAAAACAAAGATGAAAGGTGAAGTGCTGCAAGTCAAAAATCCCAAGACGTGCTGTCTCCAAAATTAGACTCCAATCTGTTGATAAAGCCAAAAGGTCGATTGCTTTGAGTTGAGACTCTAATGGCCTTCAATACCACAAGAACACACAATGAAGTTGTTGAAGGGTTGAGTCCTTAACAAGCAAAGTGTAAAACTGTGATTAATGCCAAAACAAGAATTGTCAGAAGTCAACAACCAAAAGGTATAATGCCACTATAATTCTAAACCTGGACACAAAACAGCTTAAGAATCAGGGGTTATAAAGCGAAACAGGCAGTGTGCAGCAACAGTGGTGCCACGGCCCACCTGCCAAGTTGTTTGCCTGCCTATGGTAAAGTCATCCCTGATGGAGGATCACAGGAATCATGGGAAAGAGAGGTCCTTTCATCGGAGCAATGTTTCAGCCGTGGCATGGCCAAATGGAGATGCAGCTAGATGGATGAGGTCTCCAGGACTCTAAAAATATCGAAACCTAATTATGTCATATCATCTACTGTTAAACCGTAATTCTAAAATTTTTATTATGCTGTCTTAAGGAATTGTTCTGTTGTGTATATTGTATTGTATTGACCCCCTACTTTTGACACCTACTGCACGCCCAACCTACCTGGAAAGGGGTCTCTCTTTGAACTGCCTTTCCCAAGGTTTCTTCCATTTTTCCCTACAAGGTTTTTATTGGGAGTTTTTCCTTGTCTTCTCAGAGAGTCAAGGCTGGGGGGCTGTCAAAAGGCAGGGCCTGTTAAAGCCCATTGCGGCACTTCCTGTGTGATTTTGGGCTATACAAAAATAAACTGTATTGTATTGTATTGTATTGTAGGCCTTAGCAAAACAGTCACCCAATGTCATGGCATGTCAATTTCTAAACTGCTGACATGACCCATTGTTGAAGCAAAACAAAAATGGTGACATTACAGACTTTAAAAATAATGGTAATAAAATTACATTAACCTATTGCATTGGTATAAAAATAAGCCATATGAAGATATTAATGTTCAAAACTCAAAATACTGAAGTGCCCTTTAATCAATATGTAAAATAAGAAAATGGATTGAAAGTGAACTAAGTGAATTAACACTGATTATCCTGCCAGCGATAAGGACACCTGAGTAAACAGACAGCAATTAGAAAACCTGGACCTTTTGACTTTATTTAAACGGAGTCTCCTTGGACTTTTTAAACCTGGACTCTTTAATCCCATGTTAAACACACTCTGTGTCTATTTTGAAACAACTGCTATAGATTGATTTTAAATTCTGTATCTTTACTGGCTTGTATTTTTTAGATAATTCTTTTAGAATCTTAAACAGTTTTGTTATTTTATTAGACCTGGGGGTAATTAGGAATAGGAAGGACAAACAGCATGAGAAAGGCAAACACTTATTGATTATTCTTGTAATCACTGCTAATTTGATGTGAAGTTAGGCCTTTAAGTTTGGGTGCATGCTGAGCACACTGAAAGAAGGAAAGCAAAGAGAGCAGAGCAGGAGAGAGAAAAGCAAAGAGAGCCAAGAAGGAGAAGAGCCCAAAGAAACAGGCAAGTGCCTTAGCAGACTGAACACCAATCTGAAGTAACTCTCCACAAAACAACAACAACAACGTTTATTTATATAGCACATTTTCATACAAAAAAAATGTAGCTCAAAGTGCTTTACAAAATGAAGAATAGAAGACACAATAAAAAATAAAAATAAGTCAACATTAATTAACATAGAATAAGTAAGGTCTTATGGCCAGGGTGGACAGAAAAAACAAAACAAAAAAAAAACTCCAGACGGCTGGAGAAAAAAAAAAAAATCTGCAGGGGTTCCAGGCCACAAGACTGCCCAGTCCCCTCTGGGCAATCTACCTAACATAAATGAAACAGTCCTCTTTGTATTTAGGGTTCTCATGGAAGGACTTGATGATGATGGTCACGTAGACCAAAAAGACTGTTCTTCCATCACCTTAATTTTCTGCAAAAGTATTTTTAATAAGGCTGTTTTTCAAACACATTTCTTAACCTTTTTCAAGTATATTTCTTAATCTTTAAAGTCTCTCTTCAAATACATTTTGTACTTTTGTTACCATTGGTTCAACTGTATTTTTATTAGTGTTGCTTTATAAAAATATTAAGATTATGCTGTTTGATATAATCACGGTATATTGTGAGGAGCGCCTATTGTGGTTGATTTCTATATTCCCATAGGGGTTACCAGCTGAGAAGAGATGTTTTCATTGCAAAGCAGCGCCAAAGCAATTACTTGCCTTGGTGATTGGCACAGGTATAGACAACCGTTTGGTCTGTTTATGCAGAGCTAGTAAGTCTCTTTGCTTGAGGCAGTTGGCCTTGTGCAGGTAAGGCTGTACACATGGGGCACTATAAATCAGATATCTAACACTCATATAAGCAATATAGTTACCAGTAGCTATAGCATAGGTGAACCAAAATAACAAACACAGGAATCTCTATAATATATTCAAGGCATACAGATAAGAACACCTGGTGTGGACAATTGCCATATTCCCACAGGGTTTAGCAGCTAATTGGGGACACCACCAATAAAAAGTAGCATGGTGAGCAAGCACCTGCTTCGGTGATTGGCATAGATGTAGCTTAACTGTTTTACTTGCTTTGATAAACTAGTAAGTTTCTTGGCTTAAAGCAGCTGTCCAACTACAGATAAGTCTGTACACTTGAAATGTTATAAAGCAGCTATATTAAGGCAAATTTCAAACATAATGTACCTGCTGTTAAATCATTAAGCTGACACACCCATGTATTAATATTCCCAGACACATGAAGCCTCCAAGGACCCAAAACAAGGCAGCAGGAAAAATTCTCCTGGAGCAAAAATAAATAAAATAAAATAAAATAGCAAACTTGTCCAAATCATTACAGATGGGTGCCTTCATTTTCTGCATTGTTTTCATGGGTGTTGCCATAATGCTGACGGCATGGCACCCATTACTAATCTCATGAGAAATGGGAAAGAGACATTACCCCACTACCATTTTAAAAGATGGCAACATGTGTCAACCAGCATTTAAATTCTGCTTAAAAACCAAAAAGTAGACTTGTAATTTTTCTTATAAAAAGTACTAGTATGACATTGAATATCGCATGAACATATGACAGCAAATTCTGATCATCATTTTTGATAGAGTTTTTGCTTGATCTCTGTGCTGTGACCACTGCCTATTTATTGGCTACTGTGTGTTTCTCAGAATCTCTCTAAGCTAAAAAAATGTTTTTTCTATTATTAGAAACATATGTATAGTTCATTTGGAATTGTCATTTATTTATAGAATCATTATGGTTCCACTCCTGCATTCCTATTCTTACATTATGTGTGTAACAAATAATCTTCTTTAGAACAAAGTTTAATCTAAAAATTATGAGTTAAAATGATCCACTGTTTAATACCAAAATATAAAACCATCTAAGAAGTATACAAAAATATAGTAAACATTATCACTTTGCAATAAATAGCTTTATTTTTTTTCCGTACGAGTATGAAAAATAGTTGGATAGAAGTGCAATACAACCAGAGAAAACTGAGTTCTACAGGTTTGCAGATGATACTTCTAACTCTAGGGTCGCTCCTTTGGTAACTGTGCAAAACTGAAGGCTTGTATATGAGAACAATCTTTCAACTTGTTGTGAGCTGTTCATCTTAACAACTGTCAGAAGAAAATTGCATCTAGATTGAAAAAGATGTGACTCTATAAGGAATAATAAAAAAAATGACAATATAGTGCAAATATTAATATGGTAACTTGTAGAACTGCACTTTTGTTCTGTACTCTGTAAAATGTAATTTGTTGAAATGATGGTCAGTTGAAGCTCTAGGTAACACTTTGATTGACCAAAGCTGGCCATGTCATCTACTGAATGTCTCAGTCTTGTCCACTGCTGTTGCATTTACTGATAATTCTGCATTTGGGCTTTGACAATCGTTAAAATATTTGGGTTCTGCCACTTCTGAATACATCTTGACTTCCTGATCAAACTGTTCAGAACTAGCTGATTTACATACATGTTCTTTCAGTGGATGGATTATCTTTTTCTGAGAGCAAAGCCTTTAATGAATTTTAAAAACTTTCAAGATGCATGGCATAACATCTAAGGATTTGGACTTTAAACACTGAGGTTGAGGGTTTAAATCCTGCTAATGACCATGCGCAAGATACTTAACGTGGCTGTACTCCAATTGGAAAAACAAAAGAAATGTAAGCAATTGTATCATAAATGTTCTAAGTCATGTTGGATAAATAAACAAGTAGTAAATATTGTTAACATTTTTATTGTGTGTAATTGGGGTAGTGAGCTGTGATTAATATGATTTATCTCAGTCATTTTTATTTATAGTGTCTAACATAATACAATTTTGATTATAGAAAACTGACAAAATGTCTCCAATTTTTACTTTCTCGAATATGAAATATTGGGAAAGTATTGTAATCGTCCAAAGATTCGATGTCGAGATTTTGATGAATCTCGACATTTTAGGCCTCCCTGACTTTCTCGAATACTAAGTAAAAGGAAAGTATTGGAATCCTCCAAAAATTTCATTTTGACATTTTAGACCTCCCTGAGTCCGAAAACAATACATTTTTGGAATTATATCTGTGTGTATGTAAACACAATAACTTGAGTATGCTTTTACTTAGGTCAATCAAATTTTGCATACAACTTTTAGGTACAAAACTTAGATTTCTATCAACGTTTGGGCTATTTCTGCTAACCAGAAGTGGTACTTTACCTGAATACATACTTATTTTTTTCTTATTCATGCAGCTGTAGAGTCTGATTTATTCAACTTTACTTTTAAATAAATATTATTTGTAATAAAAATAGCAAAAGTAATTACAGTTAGAGTAAATCAAATATAACATTGCAGAAATGTATCTTTAATTACTTAAAATATGGTAGCTCTCATTAGTTGAAAAGCCCCAGTGGGCTAAAACAAGATGTGATAGTTTTTCAAAAAGCATTATAAACAGAAAGATAGATTATATTTTTTATTTGTAGCCATTCCTGGTTGCAATGCGTAAAGAGCTTAATGCCAAAAAAATAAATAAATTCAGTTTTAAATCCTGATAAAATCATTCTAAGGTGTCATGCCACAGGTAAGACAGAGTATGCCTCATGTTACCTTTGACTTAAGCCCACTGTAATGCCTTGGTTTCCTTGGGGCCCACTGCAAGGATTCTACTTAAAATTCTTCATACTGTACGGCGTGTTTCAAATACTAGAAGAGTAAAATGAATATATTTCACCCATCTGTACACAATACCTACTGCCACTCTCACACATTTTGACTTTCATTTTTTTTTTTTTTGCTTAAACGGCAGAAATCAGCTCATAATAAATGGGGCTTTGCCCTGCTGCTCAGAGCAGTGATTTTATCTTTCTAATTTCTCTTCTTTTCAGTAGTGGTCATTTTTTCCATTTCTGTTCGACAACATACCTAATGGGCAGCATCAATTCTGCTTCATCCTGCGGAAATGTTGCTCTTTGTAGATGTTACTAGTGTAAATTAAAGAACAGAGTATATTAGCAAACATTTCTCTAATTACACCTGATTAAATTTCTCTTCAAATCAATATTTTACGTAAGGAGTAAACTAATGTTCTCAAAAATACTGTTTCTGAATCTTGTGTTTATCTTGTTTATCCAAAAACTGAAAACATACTGTTTTCTGCTCTGATGCATTTTTTTATTGAATCAAAATGTGTACAATAACAGACACAAAGACAAGACACCTCAAAAGTAAATGAACAATGTAACCCACACAAAATGCACCCTGAGCATCTGTAGATGGTGAGAAACTAACCACAGTTCCTGGGCAGCATCATTAGGACTCGGCTAACCAGACTTTAATGGACTGAGCTTAGACAAAGCAGCTCTCAAAGGATTTCTCAAGCCTAATTAATTTGGGATGAGGATGGTTTAAGGCAAATTAAATTGAAAAATGAGGAATGTCACTTGTTAAAAGTGATGAGCTCAGGGGTTTTCCATCAAAGGACAAAATGTAATTTTATTGTTAAAGTTCCAAGACATAAGAAATCACACTGTTTAGAAGTGTGAGAGTGAGCGTACACTGGTCCTGCAAAAGGAGTGTCTGGGGAAATCTTAGAAATGAATGAAGAGGGAAACAGGCAAAGGTATGAAAGTTTTTAAGTTGCATGATCAGCTAGTTGGAATTTCTGGAACAAAATCTAACATTCATAAGTACGTGTACTGTGCCAGGTGAGTAGGGAAGCCAGGCGATTGACCTATTGAAGAATTAGTGAAAGAGGTTTGCAGGACGATTTGCAAAGTACAGAATAAACAGTGGAGATAAGAATGCTCTCATGTGAAAATTAATGAAATAGCAGGTAAAGATGGTGAAAAGAAAGAGGGTCAGATAAATAGAAGCTATACCGTATATCCTGAACACTGACCTGAGTTGCAAGTAAAAAAGATGGCTGAACTAGGAAGATTAAAACAAGTCTGTAAACACTGGAACACCATAAGGACCAAGGTGTCAAACAGATTACTGAGTAAGCCAGCAAGTAATGGTGGCTGCCTTCCACCATTAGGAAAATAACTTGTGAAAGACTGGACTGCAAGTATGCCATCACATTTAGATGACAATAGGCATCTGAATATGATACCACTGAAAAATAATATAATCCCTACTGTGAGTTTTGGGTGATTTTGATTTTAATAAGACTGACAACAAGCCTTGAAAAAGACAATGAGGAGGCCAAATTGGATTATAGGAGAAACATTGAAGGAGGATGGGAGGTGGGACAAAGCCAAGGCCAATGAGGAAATATTTGGGATGTGAACCAGTGGCGTTAGTAGGTATGACTATAGAGGCTTCAGCCCCTGATTTTTTATGATATGCCCTAATCTTTTCAGCATTTTTTTAAACCCCACTCTATAATATTCTGTATGTATGGTAATGAGCTTGAAGCTCCAAGGGGGAATCCCCACCACCCCGCTCCTCGATGTTTTACGTGAATCAGTGTCCTCAAAACCCAAAGTAGGAAACTACTCTTCATTTCTATGTAGTCACCTACAAACGAGGCTAAAGTCCTTCATATAATCAAAACTTACACAAACCACTGACGTGAACACTAGGTCTGCTTATTGCTAGGCAATTACGCTATCACTGCTCCACTATGCCAACCGCATCAGATGTCAGTTTTCATAATGAAAAAGAGTGGAAGTGAGTGTGGGATTTATTTAAGACTGGAACTGTCACAGCATTAGCCAAGCACAAGAGCATTATTGAAATGTTTGCACAGAGAAGTTAGATTAGCAAAAATGGAGAGGTGGAACAGAGTATAATCATAAAATCACCAGTTCTCAGGTTGCAAAGATTAGGTCTGCCCACATCACATCACATTTTTTAGTCAAAATTGAGGAAATAGCTGCCATGTGATAGTAGTAGTAGTAATTATTACCACATCAAACTGGTGAAGATGCAGAAAGTCAAACACACCTTTTGGTGATCCATGATAAAGGCCCTGAAATTAAAAAGATACTTTATTAATCCCAAGGGGGAATTCACATAATCCAGCAGCAGTATGCTGCTACAAAAAAAAACCAATATTAAATTAAAGAGTAATAAAAAATGCATGTAAAAGCAGACAATAACTTTGAGTAATGTTAGCATTTACTCCCCCGGGTGGAACTGAAGAGTGGGGGAGGAACGATCTCCTCAGTCTGTCAGTGGAGCAAGACAGTGACAAAAGTCTGTCACTGAAGCTACTCCTCTGCCTGGAGATGACACTGTTCAGTGGATGCAGTGGATTCTTCATGATTGACAGGAGTTTGCTTAATGCCCGTCGCTCTGCTACAGATGTTAAACTGTCCAACTTTACTCCTACAATAGAGCCTGCCTTCTTAACAAGTTTGTCCAGGCGTGAGGCGTCCTTCTTCTTTATGCTGCCTCCCCAGCACACCACCGCGTAGAAGAGGGCACTCACCACAACCGTCTGGTAGAACATCTGCAGCATCTTATTGCAGATGTTGAAGGATGCCAACCTTCTAAGAAAGTATAGTCTGCTCTGACCTTTCTTACACAGAGCATCAGTATTGGCAGTCCAGTCCAATTTGTCATCCAGCTGCACTCCCAGGTATTTATAGGTCTGCACCCTCTGCACACAGTCTCCTCTGATGATCACAGGGTCCATGAGGGGCCTGGGCCTCCTAAAATCCACCACCAGTTCCTTGGTCTTGCTGGTGTTCAGGTGTAAGTGGTTTGAGTCGCACCATTTAACAAAGTCTTTGATTAGCTTCCTGTACTCCTCCTCCTGCCCACTCCTGATGCAGCCCACAATAGCAGTGTCATCAGCGAACTTTTGCACGTGGCAGGACTCCAAGTCATATTGGAAGTCTGATGTATATAGGCTGAACAGGACCAGAGAAAGTACAGTCCCCTCGGCTCCTGTGTTGCTGACCACAATGTCAGACCTGCAGTTCCCAAGACGCACATACTGAGGTCTGTCTGTAAGATAGTCCACGATCCATGCCACCAGGTGTGAGTCTACTACCATCTCAGTCAGCTTGTCCCTAAGGAGGAGAGGTTGGATGGTGTTGAAGGCAATAGAGAAGTCCAAAAACATAATTCTTACAGCACCACTGCCTCTGTCCAGGTGGGAGAGGGATCGTGTAGCATATAGATGATGGCATCCTCCGCGCCCACCTTCTCCTGGTATGCGAACTGCAGAGGGTCGAGGGCGTGGCGGACCTGTGGCCTCAGGTGGTGAAGCAGCAGCCGCTCCATGGTCTTCATCACATGTGACATCAGAGCAAGAAGTCATTCAGCTCACTAGGACGTGATACCTTTGGGACTGGGGTGATACAAGATGTTTTCCAAAGCCTTGGGACTCTCCCTGTTCCAGGCTCAGGTTGAAGATGTGCTGTAGAGGACTCCCCAGTTCCAACGCACAGGCCTTCAGCAGTTGTGGCGATACACCATCTGGACCCGCTGCTTTGCTGGCACGAAGTCTCTGCTCACCTGTGCTGCTGTAATTGTGGATGGGGATGTCTCACCTATGCTGGTATCAGCAGAAGGATGGTTGGAGGATGCAGTGCTCCGAGGTGAGAGTGGGTTAGGGTGGTCAAACCTATTAAAGAAGTTGTTCATTTGGTTTGCTCTCTCCATGTCTCTCTCGATGGTGGCACCGCGCTTCGAGCTGCAGCCAGTGATAATCTTCATCCCATCCCACACTTCCTTCATGCTGTTATTCTGCAGCTTCTGCTCCAGCTTTCTCCTGTACTGCTCTTTCGCGCGCCCTGGAGGGCTGGACTCGGAGTTCCTTCTGCACGCGCTTGAGCTCATGCTGATCAGCCCTTTTCTTCTGATTCAAAAGGCCCTTCATGTCACTTGTAATCCATGGTTTATTGTTAGCATAGCAGCATACTGTTCTTATTGGAACTACAATGTCCATACAGAAGTTGATGTAATCAGTTGTGCAGTCAACAGCCTCTTCAATGTTCTCACTATGTGACCCCAGCAGTATATCCCAGTCTGTAGTTTCCAAGCAGTTTCTCAGAGCCTGCTCTGCCTCAGGAGACCACTTCCTGAATGATTGTGTGGTTGTAGGTAGCGCCTTCACTCTTGTAGTGAGGATGAAGCAGAACCAGGTTATGATCTGCTTTCCCAAGCGCAGGCAGCGGGGTGGCGCTGTATGCATCTTTAACGTTTGCATACAGTAGGTCGATAGTCCTGTTTCCCAGAGTGTTACAATCCACATACTGGGAGAAGGCAGGTAATGTTTTATCCAGTGTTACATGGTTAAAGTCTCCAGCGATTAGCACAAGTGCCTCAGGGTGCTGCGTTTGTAACTTAGCAACTGCGGAATGGATGATGTTACCCGCTATCTCTGTATTCGCTTGAGGGGGGATGTAAACAATAACAACAATCACGTGTTCAAACTCTCTGGGCAAGTGATAGGGGCGCAAACTTACGGCCAACAGTTCAATGTCCCTGCAGCAAGTGGAGATTTTAATTACAAGAGATTATACAGTATTAAGCTTACTCATTGTCAGCGTAAGATAGGAGGGAAAAGAGAGTAAATGAGAAAATAGAAGCAGTGTGGCAGTTGGAAAGCTCTTTGACCCATACATCCAAAGACAACTGAACTCAAAGTCATCTCATACCTTTAATCACAAACATAACACACAAACTCCAAGCTGAAACAGGTTCAATGAACAAAAGAAAAGTTTAGAACAAGACCGTGAGGCCTCCCCCACCCAGACTCTCAGCTCTCTCCCTCTTCATTTAGTAATAACCCTAAACAGAACCCCCCAAAGAAAAAGAATAAATGTGAATAAGCCAAAAGGAAAGAATAAACAGGGAGAGGAGGAGGCTAGAATATGGCACCTAGCAGTGAGGTAGAGAGCACAGAGGAACCCTTGTTCTTAATGTCTCTATGGAGTCCAATAAACACTAAGGTTAACAATTCTCAGAATCGGCTTCTGAACAGCGGATTGGATTCAAGTATGGTGAACGAGCTAATCAATGGCACCGATGCTTTCGTCATCCAGCAACTGCCTCCACATTCTACCCACTACCAAAGAGTCTTTATGAATAAATCATTTACTGAAAAAAACAAAGGAAGGCACAAAAGTAAGGCAAACTTACAAAAAAATGACAAGCAGATTTCCCCTAAAAACACATTTCATTGCAAACAAGCACAAAATCACAATATGATAACAAAAATCCAATCACCAGAAGCATAACAATCCAGATCCAGAAAATCAATACTTATGATAAATGTTCCTTTCTTTAGTAAATCGATAAACCACTGCTGAGAGCATCTCTTTCACCTCAATATAAAGGCTGCGAGTAGTACCAAGAGTAGTGACGTCAAGTATGGTGCCGCTTCTTGGGGTTCCACCTATAGAATACAAGGAATGTGAACAAAGAGAATACAGGGTACATACACAGTACATAATACTAAATATTAAATACATTATAAACCTAATTACACTAAACAAATGAAAAATAGTACTACAGAAATAGCAAAACAACAAAATGAAAATGCATACAAATAAATCTTTCAGGAACACAGCCAGTTTAGATGATATTGTTACAGGAGTCTGGAGTTGATAAACATTCAATCAGGTATTTAAGTAGTAAACAGGAAAGAATTATCCCACTGTAGTTAAAGAATACCTTTCAATCAAATGGGGACTTTAATAACTTATTAGTATTTCACTAGGGCAGGGGTCCTCAATCACGGTCCTGGAGAGCCGCAGTGGCTGCAGGTTTTTGCTCCAACCCAGTTGCTTAATAAAAAGCACTTATTGCTAAAGTAACACTTCTGCTTCACTTTAGTGATTTTGAGCTCTTATTGCTTAATTTTGTCTTAAACAGCTATTTTAATTGCTCCTTATTATCAATAACATGCAAATGACAAGAGAGAGCAGCATTTCTCCATTTAGCTTATTTACATTTACACCTGTGTGTATTTATCTGCACTATTGGGTTTAATTAAATACTATATTAAATATAAAAAGTGAAGGACTGAGAATTACTCGTCCATTTTAGCCTTCAAATCATTTGCATGATAGAAAGGGAAAGAAAATCTAGGATATGAGAATGACCTGACATAGCAGAGTTAATTTAATTTCATAGCTTGTTAGTGCTTTATTGGCAAGAATTGCTTTCTAATTAAGCAACCAGGTCAGAACAAAAACCTGCAGCCACTGCGGCTCTCCAGGGGCCTCATGTATAAACGGTGCGTACGCACAGAAACGTTGCGTAAGAACTTTTCCACGTTCAAATCACGATGTATAAAACCTACACTTGGCGTAAATCCACGCACTTTTCCACGGTACCTCATACCTTGTCGTACGCAAGTTCTCCGCTCGGTTTTGCAGACTGGCGGCACCCAGCGTCAAAGCAATGGTACTGTTCCTGTGTGGTTACACCTTATTTTCCTGACGCGCTTTATAAATACACCGAAACTAACCGCATATTGTTTATTAGTGTAATGCATCTGATTGTAATTAACTTGTAACAATATAATGGTAGAGGGAACAGCCATAGTATTCCAAATACCATAACTGCTTTAGCATTGTTACTTTCACTTCTTCTTCTTCTTCTTCTTTCAGCTCCTCTTGTTAGGAGTTGCCACAGCGGATCATCTTTTTCAATATATCACTGTATCTGAGTGTGAATCACAGCAGCAGCTGATCGGAAAGGGAATTATCGGTATACAGCGTCAAGGACACGCTGTCTCAGCCACTGCAAAATGTTTTAAAGCCTTTCCTGTACGGACCTCGCGGTTCAGAAACAGAAACGATATCATTTATAAGGTGAAATTCAGCAAAATATGTTTATTAAATTATACAGATAAAAGTTTAACTTCATTTAAATAATCTATATTCTTCACTGGGAGTGTCGTTAAGGATAGAATAATTAAACATGTACTACGAAGATATTTCAATGTTCTTTAAACGTTTTGAAGAATCGGCGCTAAGCTTACAGATGGCTTAACGTCTATTACAGAGCTGATTGTATGGCGATCGGTTACTTGGGGAAAGATAAGCACTGACTACAGTGACGGCTACGCCAATATATATTGAATATAAAACAGAAAGAGAAAATAACAACACAGCTAAAAACACAGCGACAAATTTCGGCAAAAGTTAAATGCTTGTGTCATGAGCACGAGGCGGCTATGCAGTGTCCGCAATGGACGTAGCCATCCACTGTGCATAAGCTTACCTTACTGACGGGCGGGCGAAAGAGCCACCGATTCTTCCTCTGCCCGGTGCCACCACAAGCCTAGAGCCGCCCCTGATTGTACTGCTGCAATAAATTATTTCATCGAAGTGAAACACATGTTTAATAACGTGCTTTCCTATCATCATGAAAATGATATCACGTATACATCTCAGTATTTTAGTTATTCAGAGAACTGTAATATTACGAATGTAATTGATTCTGTGTCCAGTTGGAGGAAGAGAGCCGGTTTAAAAAGCAAGTAGTGATTCACACACACAGAGCACATAGAAGATCAAATACAAAAAAAAGCATTTAACGTGCTACTTTAATTACGATGTGATTTGAGAAACTGGTTAATTAAACGATTTTAAGATGAAGTTTATGATGTTCTACTTTAATGACAAAATAAACTATGTGATTAAAGTGGAAATGTCGAGATTGAAGTTGACATTTCGTGCTTTTTCCTCACTGTGTGCCTTTTTTCTCTGTACCCTAAGCTTAAGCTTTCATATGACACTCAGACAGTGGGCTTACAACTCGGCTTTCATGGCGACTTTGATATGTGACTTCTTTTTTATTTCCGGCACTGTGCGATTTGTGAATGTGAGCTTTCAAGTTTCTCCAACACGCTATGTCACTCGATCAACTTCCTTTTGTTGATTATACCACGGTTTATTTGAACAAATAGTATGTTTTTCCTTTGCCTCCACTTGGTATTCGCTGAAATTCTTATATTTTCCCCGTGCTTTTCCCATTGTCTTTTCACAGAAGGCTGCGCTTAAGGGCGATTTATATTGATTTGCATATTCAAATAGGCGTAATTCTGGGAGGATTTGGGGCGTTAAATAATGCGCGTGCACGAGCGTTAGTTTTCACGCTGATCGGGATTTATGTAGCGGAAGAACGTGGAAGTTGGAGTACACACAGATTCCTGCATCTGGATTTTTCTGTGCGTAAACACATTTCGGCTTTTGTGCTTACGCCATGTTATAGTGCGAGTTCTACGCACAGTGTTATACATGAGGCCCCAGGACTGGGATTGAGGACCCCTGCACTAGGGGAAGGAGTCCCCACAGGCTTAATCCAAGTGATATGGTCTGCTTCAGGTTTTGAAGGCCCAAAACAGATTTAAGCCTTAAAAATAAATAAATGATCTAAATATCTATATATATAATTCACTAAGGCAAGACACCCATGGAAAGCACGCTGGAAGGGGCGTGGATTCACTAAGCCGCCGACAAGTAAGACACCTATGGCGCACGCAAGAAGGAGCCACGCCCACCAAATCCAAGACCATTGGATATGACGACAACTTGCAGAGCCACGCCCACCAACTCGGACGTGACGACACAGAAAAAATGGCGTCATTTATATTCGTCTGTTGTAGAGGCCACATATGCACCTCCGAGCCACGTTGACTGTTCATAGAGGCATGTTTCTCGCGGAGGTGAATCGCCATATGTAGCGTGTAAAACGGTTTGTGAGGGGTATCCCATGGGATCCTTAAAAAAATCCTTTACAACTGAGGTTAAAACACAATGAAGTCAGCAGTCTTTAAAAAACGAGTTTTCGGTTACAATGCACGGCCGCGTGCACCATAGCAGACTGTTTTACACGCTACATACAGCAATTTGCATCTGCAACAAAAATGTGTCTTCTTTTATGCTCCTGCACGAACACGGAAGACATTTCCCTGCCCACCAACACTCCTTTTTCCCCAGCCCGCGTCTACCCTCGCTCTCTAGGCATTCACACTGCCTGCCCATGTGCCCGGACGTAAAAACTCACCGCCCACCCAGTTAGTCCCTTTCGTCTGTACTAGGAGTCCACATGCACGTCTGAGCCACATTGACTTTTCATTATTCTTTTCGGTTTCGACACCCAACCCCGTCCACCATGAAAAGCCATGCAAAAGGAACAACGAAGCCCCGCCCAGAAACTCTACCCCTCTTCCCACGTGCTCGGGAATGCACCTCAGACCTCTGCCCGCCAACTCAAACAGCTAGTCAAACACATACTCACTCACTTTGGTCTGTGCTGCGGTCCAAATCCAGCTGTGAGCCACGTTGACTATTCTTTTGCCCTCCATGGCTACCGCTTCAAATGTATTTTATGGAAACAATACTTCTTTCAATGTTATAGAAATTCCTGCTTCAGGTAACTGTTTGTTTCTGTCAGTTGGGTTTTTTTGGAAAAATGTCATTTGACGCATTTATTGCTCTCAAACTTTGTAACATGGCTGTTAGCTTTGTTTGCCAACATTGGGATAACTTCGGTGACGTGGTCTCCGTTGTTGTTGGTCACAGAGGCATTGTTATGCAGTCTGCTCAACAATACGCTGACTACATGAATACGTCCGGTGTCTATGGTTTCGAGGCAGAAATTGTGGCAATGTCCCAAATCCTTCCAGCTACTATCAGCATTTACTTCCAAGAACGTCCTCATGCCTCTCCTCGAGTTTACAATCCGGCCCAGTGTCTCTTCATATCCCTGCTCTTTAGCGGTCCTTTGGATCATGGGCATTACGAGGTTCTCATGTCTCTCAAATACCCACGTGATAACCTTCTGGTGACATCTTTTGACTCTGTTGGTATGTGCACACAGCGTGCACACCCACTTGCTCGCCACACTAATGTGACATCACCTGCCCACTCTCCTATACCTGAAAAACATTTAAAGACACACTCATTCCACACAGGACTTTCAATGCACCTTTTGTTCGAAAAGCTTCAGAGTGCACAGATATCTGAATGCACATTTAAAAAAATACAACACTAACGGATGATTCAATGTGAACATTGCCAACAATGCTTCGAGACAACTCGCGCTCTCAAAAGACACTTACGAACTCATTCTACCCTCACCTTCAATTGCACATTTTGTACCGAGAACTTCACGGGTGAGATGGATCTCCACAACCATATGTAGATCCATTCCACACAAAGATTTGTATGCAAAATTTAAACACTTTCACGCACACAGATACCTTACTAACCATCTCAAAACACATTCCCTGATGAATTCTTTTCAGTGTCAACACTGCTCCAGAACCTTCACACACCAGAAATATCTCAAAGCACATTTAAAAACCTACTCCACTGAACAAATGCATTCCAAACAGATCTTTAAATACACGATTTTTTCAAAAACGTTCCTAGTGCAGAGATTTCTCAACATGCATTTAAAAACACACTCCACTGAACAAATTATGCAATGTGGTCATTGCCAGCAATGCTTCGACACAACTCATTCCAATTCCCTTCACTGTCAACACAGCACTAAATCGTTCATGCACAAACATTGCATTCACTTTTCTGCAGCTTTTCAAGAAGATACCGCCATTCACGTCCAAGAACATAACATTGGCCTACCTACCGCACTATGTGCTTCTTGCAATGCTCTTCATTGGCCAGCAGAGGTCAACAAATCCGGACATTACACTAAGTGTTGTCATGCCGGCAAGGTGTCTTTGCCACCACTATCCAAACCCCCTCTTTTATTGGAGGACCTCTTGACTGGCAAGA
Organism: Polypterus senegalus; assembly: GCF_016835505.1. Taxonomy (NCBI): domain Eukaryota; kingdom Metazoa; phylum Chordata; class Cladistia; order Polypteriformes; family Polypteridae; genus Polypterus; species Polypterus senegalus. The sequence goes on along the minus strand of NC_053156.1, from coordinate 149,632,845 downwards.
ACCCGCTGTCCCGAAATTACTGTGATCATATCAGGGAATACAACTCTGCTTTAGCTTTCGCGTAAATGGGCGCACACATAGCTCAACCATCTGGACAAGGACCGTATGCTATCAGATTCCACGGTCAAATTTATCACCAGGGGCCTCATGTATAATGCCGTGCGTAGAACTCGCACTATAACATGGCGTAAGCACAAAAGCCGAAATGTGCTTACGCACAGAAAAATCCAGATGCAGGAATCTGTGCGTACTCCAACTTCCACGTTCTTCCGTTACATAAATCCCGATCAGCGTGAAAACTAACGCTCGTGCGCGCGATATGTAACGCCCAAATCCTCCCAGAATTACGCCTATTTGAATATGCAAATCAATATAAATCGCCCTTAAGCGCAGCCTTCTGTGAAAAGACAATGGGAAAAGCACGGGGAAAATATAAGAATTTCAGCGAATACCAAGTGGAGGCAAAGGAAAAATATACTATTTGTTCAAATAAACCGTGGTATAATCAACAAAAGGAAGTTGATCGAGTGACATAGCGTGTTGGAGAAACTTGAAAGCTCACATTCACAAAATCGCACAGTGCCGGAAATAAAAAAGAAGTCACATATCAAAGTTGCCGTGAAAAGAAGAGTTGTAGCCCACTGTCTGAGTGTCATATGAAAGCTTATTAGGGTACAGAGAAAAAGGCACACGGTGGGGAAAAAGCACGAAATGTCAACTTCAATCTCGACATTTCCACTTTAATCACGTAGTTTATTTTGTCATTTAGTAGAACATCATAAACTTCATCTTAAAATCGTTTAATTAACCAGTTTCTCAAATCACATCGTAATTAAAGTAGCACGTTAAATGCTTTGTTTTGTATTTGATCTTCTACTGTATGTGCTCTATGTGTGTGAATCACTACTTGCTTTTAAACTGGCTCTCTTCCTCCAACTGGACAGAGTCCATTACATTCGTGGTATTACAGCTCTCTGAATAACTAAAATACTGAGATGTATATGTGATATCATTTTCATGATGATAGGAGCTAAAGCACATTATTAAACATGGGTTTCATGAGCCTCGTGCTCATGACAAGCATTATCTTTTGTCGAAATTTGTCGCTGCGTTTTTAGCTGTGTTGTTATTTTCTCTTTCTGTTTTATATTCAATATATATTGGCGTAGCGCCCAAGAGTCCTTGCTTTTCTTTCCCCAAGTAACCGATCGCCATACAATCAGCTCTGTAATAGACGTTAAGCCATCTGTAAGCTTAGCGCCGATTCTTCAAAACGTTTAAAGAACATTGAAATATCTTCGTAGTACATGTTTAATTATTCTATCCTTCACGACACTCCCAGTGAAGAATATAGATTATTTAAATGAAGTTAAAGTTTTATGTGTATAATTTAACAAACATATTTTGCTGCATTTCACCTTAAAAATGATATCGTCATCATATGTAAATACGCGCTTTATAAAGTGGCTCAGGTTGTGAGATATTATAACTGTAGTGCAAGTTTACAGTGGGGTGATTGTACTTATAAGTACAAACCGTTCTACAAGGAGCAATTGATTGAGTGCATTTAAAGTTCTTGGGATTAAACTGTTTCTGAACCGCGAGGTCTGTACAGGAAAGGCTTTAAAACGTTTTGCAGTGGCAGAGACAGCGTGTGCTTAAGCGTATACCGATAATTCTCTTCCGATCAGCTGCTACTGTGATTCACACTCAGATACAGTGATATAAATACTCCGAGTCGTGCAGTGAGAGTAATATGGAAAAAGATGATCTGCTGTGGCAACTCCTAACGGGAGGAGCTGAAAGAAGAAGAAGAAGAAGAAGAAGAAGAAGAAGGAGAAGTGAGAACAGTTATGGTATTTGGAATACTATGGCTGTTCCCTGAACCATTATATTGTTACGAGTTAATTACAATCAGATGCATTACACTAATAAACAATATGCGGTTAGTTTCTGTGTATTTATAAAGCCACGTCATGAAAATAATGAGTAATCACACAAGAACAGTACCATTGCTTTGACGCTGGGTGCCGCCAGTTTGCAAAACCGAGCGGAGAACTTGCGTACGTCAAGGTATGAGGTACCGTGGTAAAGTGTGTGGCTTTACGCCAAGTGTAGGTTTTATACATCGCGATTTGAACGTGGAAAAGTTCTTACGCAACATTTCTGTGCGTACGCACCGTTTATACATGAGGCCCCAGGTCTCTTCTTTTTATAACAATTACAATCCTGACACGTCACCACAATACGGACAGCTATATATCTTCGATTCTGCTGAGGCTACCAGTCAATGTTTGCAAATAGAATGTTATACCGCTTGCAGTGACATCGTGTTGCTTCAACTAGACAACATGCTACGACAGGTTAATCCCTTCGCAAAGTCTTACATGCAAATGCATGACATTATCACTCACGGTAACCCTGTTACTGCTGTACAAATGGTGTTCATGGAAAATCCAGGTCTGGATATGAGAAGGTATAATGCCCCGTCCTGTCAAAATGATGTTGCTGCTATCTTTGTAGGTGAAGACGGGAAACCTCCTGCACAACGCGACATTTGCATATATCCAAGGGGAGATGCTTGCAAATGTATCTCTGTTCTCAATATAAACTGTGACCCCATGGTTTATCCACTGCTATTCCCTTACGGAGATCCAGGCTGGCACATACAATTAAACCATGTTGAGGAAAAGCGAACCGCGAAAAGAACGCGAATCACACAGCTCCAATTTTATGCTTTCAGGCTTGCCATGAGATCTTCATTTAGTGTCTTGCATTCCAGTGGCAAACTATTCCAGCAATACATCGTCGACGCATATGTCAGTACAGAAGGCACGCGTCTACATTACCTTCGCTCACATCAACAAGATTTGCATGTAGAGCAATACAGGGGACTTATGGATGCTGTCACTGCGAAAGCACATCACCATGATCTCCGTCCTGGACAATTGATCATTCTACCTTTCAAGGCAGTCCAAGGTACATGCAACTGTACTACCAAGACGCAATGGCAATTGTCCGCAAATGTGGAAAGCCTGACTTATTCTTCACCTTCACCTGCAATCCTGCTTGGCCGGAAATGTGCAATGCCATTTCCCATCATGAGCAAATAAAACACAGACCTGACATTGTTGCTCGCGTCTTTCATATCAAACTGCGACATTTTCTAGCAGATGTTCTGGAAAGGAATATTTGCATTGTTACAATGTTGCTTTTCTTGCTGATTTATTACATTACCGATTTTTCAGATGTTAATTTTCTCCCTGTGCTTAAAAATCATTAAAAAACCACCTGATTATGCGGCGTATGGTATGCCGCGGGCTGGCTAGTCAAAAATGATTCTCAAACAAGGAAACCCTAACACCTTTGGTTTAAGAGATCAACTAACCAAAGGATCTTTTTAAATAAAGTATTTATTTGAAAAACACTAACACCACAAAGTTACAAAAATAAGCAAAAGTAGTTGCCTTAAAATAAAATCCACAGCAAACAATTACTAATACAAAATCTGAAAAAATAATCCAACAATAGCACAAAAATAATATAAAATCCAACAAAGAAATCCAATACTTTCTGAAACAGCTTCACAAATACAATGTACAACAACTCAGCTCTTCCAGCTTTGGCCAGATGTAGACAGAGGAAGGCTCAGGAGTTGGGGTATAGCACACAAAATATAAGGGACATATAAGAACATCTGTTCATCATATATGGAAACATAATAATTTAAGAAAGTAAAATCAAAGAACAGCATTTTACATGAAAGGTATCAATAAACATAAACAAACAAATACAAAAACCTAATAAATAAGAAAAGACATTACATTTGTCAGAAATATATGAAACACTGGGCAATAAGCCTGGGTGAATCATAACATGAGGTTAATCATAACTCAAGTGACCACCCTCAGACTTTGCAGTCCCAAAAAAGGTTTAATCCTCAGAAATATCCCAAAAACCCACAAGAGTAGTTAAAAGTATAAACCCTTTGCTTGAATCAAAATAAGCAAACAAACAATCATTATAAATGGAAGATTTATCCAACCAAAACAGAAAAATACAAACAAAAGCTCAAAAGCACAAACATGGTCAAAAACATTATAAAGGCACAGAATGACAAACAACAATAAAACAAGTTATAATACACAATTCAAAAGAATAATCCAAGGACAGAGATTAAACAGAATTTAAAAGAATATGTAAATCCAAGAAGAAAATAATATTTACAAACTCCACAATAAATGAATGACGTCCCGCTCCCAAGCCTTCTCCTCAGCACATATTGGTAGAGGGAGGGTCTCAGGAGTGGTTACTTCAGGGTGGCCTCACCTACTGGGGCTCCCCCCACAAGGAACAGAAGAACGTTTAAAGAGACAGTACTCAATTACAGAATTACAAATATAACCGAGAAAAATAATATAAAAACATAAAAGATAATAATTCAAAATGAACAAAAACAACAGTAAAACATAAAATACTCAAATGTCACACTGATACATAACAACCATGAATTCATACAATTCACATAACTATCATCATAACATAAAAACAGCCTTTTCATGTGTATATTTTATTTAAGGTAAAATAGATATTTATGTAAAATCTACTTTTAGGTATGGTATTTATTAAAAATGTACAACAAAGCAGATAGTAAACCATTATAATCAGTGATTATTTCCATTTTCATTCATCTATTGTTTCTTGTTTTAGTGGTAATTTTAAAAATGAATTGATTCTTATCAATTATGCAAGGTGGAACTGGATTCTTAGTTTAATATATATATTGTAAGCACATTTGCATCTTCTGTGGTAATTTTTATCTTTACTAATCTATACTAATAAAAGGCAAAGCCCTCACTGACTCACTCACTGACTGACTCATCACTAATTCTCCAACTTCCCATGTAGGTAGAAGGCTGAAATTTGGCAGGCTCATTCCTTACAGCTTACTTACAAAAGTTGGGCAGGTTTCATTTCAAAATTCTACGTGTAATGGTCAATAACTGGAAGCTATTTTTCTACATATACTGTAATGGAGTTGAGTTCGAAAGCTGTGGGGGGCGCAGTTTCGTGTTACATCATCACGCCTCCCACGTAATCATGTGAACTGACTGTCAACGCAGTACGTAGAAAACCAGGAAGAGCTCCAAAAAGCGCTGAAGAAAACATGCATTATATAATTCAGAAGGCAGCGAAACAATAAGAAGCGAGCGAGTGACTTATACAACCATATTCATGAGTGCTGCTACCTCGGAAAGAAAGCAAGGTGTAAACCTAAAGTTTAAATTAAGTTCATAGACAGGCTACCGCTGGCGTTTCACATGCCCACGGGTAATGCGGGATACAAGTTTAATGAGAGGACGCAGGATATAAACGAGAGTTTTGATCACTTTGTAACTAAGTTAAAATTGCAGGTGAAGGGCTGTGCTTATGCAAATTCTGAGAGACTGTGTTTGTGGGGGATTGACAGTTAAGGCGGGTGGGGGAGTCACGTCATCATCTCCCCTCCCATTAATCTCATTTCGCTCTGAGCTGCGCTCCGCAGCTAACGCAGTATTACGACTTTGTGACGCTGCCACCAAATACTCACAGAAAAATCCACAAGTTAATACACATGCTGTGTCTAGAGTTTCTCTACACTGAATCCTCCAGGCACTACTTACAAAAGGTTACATTAACAAGCGTGTTATTTTTAAAATAGTTCCTTTTCTTAGCACAAGCACAGCTGAGAAGCTTCGATGCATGTCCTCTATAACGCGTTAAAAATCACGCATTTAATCACAAGCAAAGGGGAACTTCTGTCAATGCATGATTTCCTGGTACACTGATTACATTGATCAGCGCTTCCCGATTCATTTTAGCCTTGCACCCCCTTGGTTTGAGAAGAAGTATGAAAAAATATGAGGTTAACACAGAAAAACAGATCACCAATTCAAGCTTTATGAATAATCGATTCGCCATCAATAATTGTTTTGGTAAAGCCATACTCAGTGTAATCCTCCTTCCATTTTATAATTTTTACGCCACTAGCCATGATTAAATGAACGGTAAAAAAGTAAGAGCGAAGCAAGGGTGATTTATTCAGGCAGGCAGGCGACATCTCAATAGCTCGAATTTGGATATAAGTAGCTTCTATTTAGTCGCCAGAAATATCTTTGTTAGGAATGGAAGTTGAATTTAGTCTTTAAATTTCTATGGTAAAGAAAAAGTTATGCAATGATGACTACATTTAACTATATAAAGTCAAAACTTGTATATATAAAGTCATTCGCGAATATATAAAGTCAAAACTTCAATATATAAAGTCAGCGTCAGTATATATAAAGTCAAAACTTGTTTCTGAATATATACAGTCAAAACTTGAATATATAAAGTCAGCGCTGGAATATATAAAGTCAAAACTTGAATATATAGCCTAAAGTCATTCCCAAATATACTGTATAAAGTCAAAACCTGAGTATATAAAGACGGCGTTGGAATATTTCGGAATATATAAAGTAAGCACTGGAGTATATAAAGTCAAAACTTAAATATATAAAGTCAGCGCTGGAATCTATAAAGTCAGATCTTGAATATATAAAGTCAGCGTCGGAATACAGGCTATAAAGTAAGCGCTGCAATATACAAAGTCAGCGCTGGAATATCCATCCATTTCCCAACACGTTGAATCTGACCACAGGGTCACGGTGGTCTGCTGGAGCCAATCCCAGCCAACACTGGGCACAAGGCAGGAACAAATCCTGGGCAGGGCACATGCGTCATTTTCAAAACATTAACCGAACAGTGTTTTTTTAATTTATTTTTCTGAATACGTTTTTGTTCACTTAGTTCAGTTCAGAGTCGTTTCAATCAATAGATTTTCACTTTGACTTTATATATTCAGGAGTGAGTTTATATACTCTGATGTTGACTTTATATAATCAGGAATGACTTTATAAATTCCGACGCTGACTTTGTATATTCAGGTTTTGACTTTATATATTCCGACAGTGACTTTATATATTCAAGTTTTGACTTTATATATTCGGGAATGACTTTATATATCCAAGTTTTGACTTTATATATTCTGTCGCCAACTTTATATATTCACAAAATCAATTTATTTGCCTGTTTGGCACCCAATAGTATATGTGTGTGTGTATATATGTACACATGTATGTATGTATATATATATATATATATATATACAGTGGAACCTCGGTTCACGAACGTCCCGGTTCACGCATACAACTCGGTTCACGACCAAAAGATCGCCAAACTTTTGCCTCGGTTCACAACCACACACTCGGTATACAAACAAGCAAGGTTCCCTTGCCTGCCTGCAAGCTGAGCTGAAAAGAGAGAGAAAGAGAGAGAGAGAAGGCGAGCGAGCACGTGCCTGCTAGGGAGGTGGAGGAGGAGATTGCTTCACGTGTTTGCTGAACAAGCCAGTTTCCCTTGCGTCCTCAGTTCAGAGAGAGAGAAAGAGAGAGAGAGAGAGAGAAAGGGCGAGCGAACACGTGCCTGCTGGGAAGTGGGAGGAGGAGATTGCTGCACGTGTTTGCCTGCCTATCTGTAGGCTGTAGTGCAAGCGAAAACATCCCCCTCCCCCCACAGGCAGCCTGAGAGAGAAAGAGAGCTGCCATGCTTTTTCATTTAAGCAAAGCCGCTCCTTGTTCATTGTTTTCAATAAGGCGTGCACTCTCTTTGTGCTCTACAGTATTTCGTGTGCTTTTGCAGTTAACTATGGCTTCTAAGCAAGTGGAGAGTGGTCAGAAGAAAGTTTTGAAGAAAATTGAAATCGAAGTAAAGAAAGAAATTACAAAAGGTGGAAAAAATGTTTACCAGTTTACTCATTTACCAATCGGAGAACCCTCGTGCTTTCAAGCAGCATAATGTAAACAAAGCCAGACTGCCAGTAATGTGGAGGGTCACAAGAACGTTCTTTTTGGAATGGCTGCATGAGGCTTTCACTCCCACCAGCTAAACAGCTAAAAGCACCAGAAACCTAAGAAATCACAGAGAGAAAACACCTGAAGGAAAACACTTCATGCCAGAACTCGTTTCATGCAAGGTTAGTTTTCTTGGTGGTTTTGTATTACGGATTTTTCAAAAGTAATTTTTTTAGTTCATAATGCGATTTGTTGCAACGTTATTTTTCTCTTTTTTCAAATGTTTGCTTTTTTCCTTGTGCTTAAAACTCATGAAAGGTTTACAGATGGAGTTTTTCATAGCGCGATTAGGTGCGATGTTACATTTCTCTTTTTCAAATGTTCGCTTTTTTCCTTGTGCTTAAAACTCATGAAAAATTGTTTACATGGAGGACTTCATAGTGATTTGTTGCAATGTTACTTTCTTGGTTTTCAGTTGGTTTTAAATGAAGTTCGGATTTGTGCGATGTTTTTTCTGCTGTGCTTAAAACTCATTTTAAAACATTGTTTACAGCGATCAGGCTTTAGGTTTAATAGCGTGATCTCCTGCAATCTCGCTTTCTTGTTTGCTTGTGAGTTGGTTTTTGCAAGCGCTTTGGAATTTTTTCTGCTGTGCTTAAAAGTCATTTTAAAAAATGCTGAGCACGTGCTACAGAGAGATTAGAGAGCCGGGCAGCTGACAGGGAAGGGATTGGGGGGACGGATAGGTGTGTGTGTGTGTTTGTGCGCTCGCGCTACACAGAGAGAGAGCGCGTGAGCGAGCCAGCTCCTGTAGCTGATCAGGGAGCCTGGGTGTTTTGTGTCAGTGTTATTCAATGTTTTTACATTAGTTTACTATTACACTGTGGATTCTGTAGTGTAATTAACTATATTTGTGCTTAATCTTTACATATTTTTACATATTTACATACAGTTTGTACGGTCTGGAACGGATTAATTGTATTTACATACAATCCTATGGGGGAAACTGCTTCGGTTCACGACCAACTCGGTTTACAACCAAAGTTCTGGAACGAATTGTGGTCGTGAACCGAGGTTCCACTGTATATATATATATACATTGTGGCAGTAGGGGGCGCTAGTGCTCCCTTGAACCCTCAGGTACAACTCCAGACACCAGGTAAAAGTCCAAGAGTTTTATTATTCTTCTCAGTGCACCAAGCACCTTCCACACTACTCATAGAAAATCACTTTATTCCAACACAGTACACTAATCACTCCTCCTTGCCCAGACACTTTGCTCCTCTCCCTCCCAGCACAGCTCAGCGTCTGGACTGAGCCTTCGTCCTTTTATAGCCTCTGACCCGGAGGTGTTCCTGTCCCAGCAGTCCACAGTTCCTTACTCCTTCCGGGTCAGGGCAATCAATCCATTACTTTAACCCGGGAGCACAACATTCCTTCCCGTCACGTGACCATGACGTACTCCCGGGTCATAAGGCATCACAGAGCCCATAAGCCCCCCCAACAGCGACTCCTGGTGGTCCCCAAGGTATCCAACAGGGCTGCATATAAATACTATAAAGTCCATAAAGCCCTGCTGGACCTCGGGGCACGATCCTGCTGTTGGGAGAGCTCCTCCTGGTGGCTCAGGGGTGAGGACCGGCATGGGAAGCCGGCAGTCCTCCACAATATATATATATATGCCAGCAACACTCATGACAATGACAAAACAATTACATTGTCAATCATGTTACGTTATTATTAAAATGTTTCCTTTTCTTTTTACTTCTCTGCTGCCAAGCGTGGGTATTTTGCTGTATATATATATAGATATATGTATATAGATATGACAACAACACTCATATCAAAGACAAAACAATTACATTAACAATCATGTTACGTTATTTTTAAAATTTTTCCTTTTCTTTTTCATAACTTCTTTAACACACTACTTCTCCGCTGCGAAGTGCGGGTATTCTGCTAGTTAATTATAAGGCTGACCTTTCTCTTATTTTAAGATTTTTACTTTCTCTGTTGTGTATAGCTGTTGTTAAAGAAAAATGATATTTTAATATTATAAAATTTGAACCTTTTTGGTGACCATTGTGGAGTTTTGAATTATTATTTTATACTATTGTTACTATTTACTAAATTTACTATTGTAAATATATATATATTTGCAGCTGGAGATCCACAAAGGGAGAAAAATTAATCACGTATCATAAAGTAGTTTTTATTCCTGTGCTTTCATCCCCTGCCTTCATCGGAGGATAATGCTTAGACTTACAAGAAGTAAAGGCAATATATAGCAAAAAATTACGCTGAGGTGGCTAAGTCAGTATGGTCGGGGTAGGTATTGGGTGTAAAGTCTTGTTTATTATGAATATGTTCTTCTTAAGTTTGCATATGCTGGATTTATGTCCGTGTCTTTTGATGGCATTCTCATTTGATAACCAGGATTCGGCCAGCTCTCTGGCACTTTTCGTACTGGCCTTGAATTTAACTTGTACATTGTCCCAGTTAAATGTATGTCCTGTTGATTTAGTATGCCTATAGATCAATGATAATGAGTCCTTTCTTCTGATAGCGTTGCGATGTTCCTGTATACGTGTTGCGATTCTTTTTGAAATTTTGTCCTATGTATACCGCTGAGCAAGAAGTGCATGGAATGCTATAAACTGCGTTTCATGTTTCTGCTGTCGATTTCTTGTTTTTAGCATTAAAGAGGACCATGTGCAAATTGTTCGTGGGTTTGTGTGCTGTTCTGACGCTTGACTTGGCCAGGATGTGCGCTGTACCTTCAGATACCTTGTGGTGATAAGGGACTGCGTGCCAGGTGGGGTGGGGGTTCTGATTCAAGTCGAATGTTTGCTGAGTTTTTTGGCATCTTCTGTGTAAGCTCTGATTAATGAATGTTTTTGAGTATCCGTTTGAAGTGAAAAGATGGAAGAGATAGCGTCTCTCATTCATTTTTGTTTCCTTCGTATTGCAATGGTTGTGGACTCTTCTGAATAATGTTTTGAAAACACTGTCTTAGCCACCTCCCCCACCCCCATGTAATTTTTTGCTATATATTGCCTTTGATTCTTGTACGTCTAAGCATTATCCTCTGATGAAGACCCCGGTAGGGGTTGAAAGCTCAGGAATAAAAACTACTTTATGATACGTGATTCATTTTTCTCCCTTTATGGGATATGCAAACCATATCACAGACCTTTTCGTCTATTTTAAGGCACCTTGTCTCTCTTTCTGCTCAGAGCAGACAAGTGTGGTTGCCTGTTGAACCCCGCCAGCACACCAGCGCCACTCTCCAATAGTGTGGATTGATGAGTGAATTTAGTTTAGTTTTCCTTCGTATTGTACTTTATAAATGCAAAGAACTGTTATTATTTATTATTACTTTTAGTTTTATTTAGTTTTTACTTCACAAAGACATTTCTATTTTATTTTTATTTATATTAGTTGCAGTTTTAGTTTGAGTAATTATGGTATGGTTAAAGAGCTACAACAGAGTTGGGTTTTGTGTCACAATCACACATGACTGTATACTTAATGGGTTGGGAGCTTACTACACTACATGGTTTCCTATCTGGCATTGTTTTTCTCTGATAAAAACAAGTATAATCAAAACCACTGATACTGAATATGAACAATTTTATGCAATTTTATAACTTTTAAAATATTATCTATGTCATTTGTGCTGAACAAATGTGTGCTGACTATTGGCATGTTTCATCTATATAAATGCAAAGAATTATTATTATTATCTTTCCCTTTTCTTGCCCAGAATGAGCCAATTTGTAATCAAATTTAGGTGAATTTTAATTTTAAGCACACAACATATCCTACTCCAATACAATATGCTTACAAATAATACCTTCAATATTGTATTGAAAAATCTCCCATACTGTTCTTTGTTATTTTCTACTAGCCATCTTGATATCTTATTCCATCTCTGACACATACAATTTATAGACAGAATTTTGCCACCTGCAGGCTTGAAAAGATATTAAAAATTGTAAAATAGATTCTACTGTGTTCTCTGACAGGTGTGATCACAAAAATCATGGGGGCTTAAGAAGAACAAGGCTCTTAGGCTTGAATCAGTGTGCAGACCCTACCTAGCTGTATTAAGGGAAACAAAGAAAATATATTTTCTAAACTCGCTCTTCCAGAGCAGGATTGCAGGAAACCTGGGGCGTCATCTATAAACAGTGCATATGCACAAAAATGTTGCGTGCGTGAGTGTTTCCACACTCACATCGCGATGTATAAAAACTAAACTTGGCGTAAAGCCGCACACATTTTCACACCAAGTGAATGCAAGTATGCAAGTTCTCCGCTCGGTTTTACAAACTGGCGACAGCCAGCGTCAAAGCAGTGATTTTGTTCAAGTGTGGTTTCCCTTTCTTTTTTAGATGCACATCCCAGACACCTTTATCAAATACACTGAAATTAACCACATATTGTTTATTAGTTTAAGGCAACTGATTGTAATTAATCTGTAACAATATAATGGTCCACAGAATGGCCAAACTATTCTAAATATCATAGCTGCTTTAGTGTTGTTACTCTCAAGTATTTATCCCACTGTATCTGAGTGTGGAATCACAGCTCTCAAGCATCTGATCGGAAGGAGAATTCTTGGTATACACCATCAAGCACACGCTGCCTCAGCCATGTGCTATTTGAACTGCTCCCATAGGGCAAACACTTCAAAGCCTTTCCTGTAGGGACCTCGTGGTTTAGAAACAGTTTCATCCCAAGAGCTCTAAACGCACTCAATCAGTCCATCAAGTGATCTTTATAGAACTGTTTATACCTATAATTACAATTACTTCACTGTAAACTTACAATACAGGTATAATATTGCACAACCTGAGCCACTTTATAAAGCGTGTATTTACATATGATGACAATATTATTTTTAAGATGAAATGCAGCAAAATATGTTCTGTACATTATACAGATATAATTTTAACATCATTTAAACAATCTATATTGTTAATAATTAAACATGTAAGAACATGTTGCTGCAGCGCTAGGGATTCAGGGATTGTTCCTGCCTTGTGCTGTATTCTTGCTGGAACTAGCGCGACACTGGATGGAGAAAATAAGTATGTACTACAAAAATATTTCAGTGTTCCTTAAAAGTTTTCAAGAAAAGAAAAAGTTTTCTGTGTTCTGAATTTACAGATGGCTTGACATCTATTACAGAGCTGATTGTGTGGTGATTGGGTACTTGGAGAAAGAAAAGGAACGACAAGAATTGGAGGATAGTACATATGAGAGAGACAGTGCTGCTGCAATAAATTATTTCATCGAAGCGTCTTGCGGGAGGCAGGAACAATCTCTGGACAGTGCGCCAGCTCATCACTACAACTGCGCCACCGTGTTCCCATATTTAATAGCATGCTTTAATTCTTATCATCATGAAAATATCAAGTACACATTTCAGTATTTAATTTATTCAGAGAGCTGTAATATAATGAATGTAATGGATTCTGTGTCCTGTCGGAGGAAGAGAAAACCCGTTTAAGAAGCATGTAGTATGGCAATAATGTAGAAGAACACACACAATACAAAGCAGTTAACATGCTACTTTAGTTACAATGGTATTTGAGAAACTAGTAAATTAAACGACTTTAAGATAAAGTTCATGATGTTTTGTTTTAATGACAAAATAAACTACTTGATTAAAGTGGAAATTTCGAGATTAAAGTTGACATTTCAAGCTTTTTTGCCACTGTGTGCCCATTTTGTGTTCTTTCTCTAATAAGCTTCCATATGACCCTTAGATGGTGGGCTACGACTCGCCTTTTCACTGTGACTTTGATATCTGACAACTTCTTTTTTATTTCAGGGACTGTGCGACTTTGTGAACTTAAACTTTCAAGTTTCTCCGACAATCTATGTCACTCGATCAACTTCCTTTTGTTGTTTATACCACTGTTTAAACCAACAAATAGTATGTGTTTCCTTACCTACACTTGGTATTTTCCCCTGTGCTTTTGCCATTGTCTTTTCACAGAACGCTGAGCTTAACGGTTATTTATATTGATTTGCATATTCAAAGAGGTGTAATTCTGGAAGGAGTTGGGGAGTGGCAGCAGGTGCGTGCATGTGCATTACTTTTCATGCTGACGGGGATTTATGCAGCGGAAGAACATGGAAGTTGGCGTACGCATAGATTATACATCTGGATTTTTTTGTGCGTACACACATTTCTGCTTTTGTCCATACACCATGTTTAGTTTGAATTCTACACATGGCATTATGAATGAAGCCCCTGGAACCTACCCCAGCATTTTGGATACAAGATAGGAAAAAATCCCTGCACATGGTACCAGCCTATTGCAACAATATTATATATATGCAATATGTATGACATGGCTGATGTTAAGAACTAAAAGAATATGATATTTCAACTATCTATTTTGAAGGAGAAAAAGATTGAAAAGAGAGACATACTGTATGTTTTAATACATAATTCTGCAACCAGATTATTTTCACAATATCAGGTATTTTGAGCTGTGAATGTAAAACTAAAAAAGATAAATTAATAAATACAGAATAAGTACAAAAAAATTAGTAGGTTTAGTTTTTCACCAACTCAAATTTTACAAGGTGTGTATTGCTTCACTGTCAAACGACCTCAAAAGTGATTAATGAACAGCAATATGCTGATCTTTTATGTTGAACTTGTCAGTCTCTCAATTAGTGACATTTTATTTTCAAAAAGGATTTCTCCTGTGTCAAGTGGCAGGTGAATTGCTGTCAACAAAACGGAGACAACTGAAAAATAAACTGAAACGTTACTCACTCAAGATTTTTCACTTCATACGGTAAAGGTTTTGTTGACCAGCACATTCCAACTTCAGGCATTTGAATTACATCTTGATATGCAAGAAGCGCAAAGAAATGAGTCGGGAATATTTATTCAAAAACCAAATATGGAATTCTTATTAAAATATTTTGATAAATTTTGGGACCCCTGCAGCTCAGGTTAGCCCTTGTGTACGTCTGGTTCTTACAAAAACTAAACATATATTTTTTTTAAATTAATTTTATTTCAGTTGGTCTTTACAGCTGCTTTAATAGTTCCATTTAGTTTTAATTCTTCATTTCGGTTTTGTTAATTATTTTATTTCAGTTTACAAAAATGTTATATGTAATAGTTTCAGTTTTGATTTTAGTTTTTGTTAACTGTATTAACCTTGATGCACATACTGTCACGATTTAGGCTTTGTGCACTGTTATCAAGGTCGCAACCCTCATCTCTAGGGGGAGGGATTTCCAGGGTCGTGACCTTAAACTTGTTTAACAACCGGCATAAAAGGTCAGCCTTGCACCAGGGATCTTATTCGGTCTTCATTTTGATATTGTGTGTCTTCTTTTCTTGTATTGCCTGTAATTTGATTTTGATTTTGCCTCTGGTCTGGCTTATGATCACTATCATTTATTTTTAGTTTCTCTTGTTTTGGCTTTTTGCTTCTTCTCCCGGTTTACTCAGAAATTCAT
Organism: Polypterus senegalus; assembly: GCF_016835505.1. Lineage (NCBI taxonomy): Eukaryota > Metazoa > Chordata > Cladistia > Polypteriformes > Polypteridae > Polypterus > Polypterus senegalus. Next base: position 149,617,474 of record NC_053156.1, on the reverse strand, counting down.
CTCTCCTGTTTTCCTGCTGAGTCAGGACTAACATGTAACATCAAGGGGGACCTGGTGTTTCCTTGAGTTTATTATACCCCATTTGTTTGTATGGACCCCGTCCCCAAGGTCTTGTACCCACCATTAAAATTAACCTGTAAGGGTGCAACATTTACACTTTCACCAATGGTACCAAAAATGCTAGTGCCTACACTGACTGCACATTTAGTTATTATTTCTATAAGGTGCCGCTTAATTTATTCTTCACAGTACATAAACCAAATCCTGAAATGCTTACACTATGTACTCAAAAGAAAGCACTATCTATTGTGAACGTCATTCACTGTGCCAGCATTATTTTGACTCTGTTCCTGACAATACATATAACTTATGTTGATATTTTGTCTCATACACAATACAGTATATTAACATTTACTGATTTGACAATAAGAGACCTGGAACAGCACTAAAATGGAGAATGTTGTAAATTTGTGTGTTTTATGCTATAAACATCCTGGCAGGCAGCATCTAGGCATGAGCATTACTCTGACTCACACTTTGGTGTGATGTTGTACTGAAAATCTCATCACACGTCGTTCATCCATCCATCCATCCATTATCCAACCCGCCATATCCTAACTACAGGGTAATGTGTGTCTGCTTGGGCCAATCCCAGCCAACACAGGGCGCAAGGTAGGAAACAAACCCTGGGCAGGGCGCCAACCCACCGCAGCACATGTCATTCTCCCCATAAAATAGAAAAATCTGTTCATTAGTATTTTACAGATAGGTTCTATTAGACACAGATTAGTTTAGTACTCCTTTGCTTTTTTTTTTTACAAATTATTCCACTCTCAAAATCACTTAATCCAATTTCTTGCCTCCTTGCTCAAGGAGGGGTACTGCATTTCAGTATGCCATGTATGTGTTTCAATATGTACAGTAATATAAGCATTCGTTTAATTCATTTCATGTGTTGCCTAAATGTGCAGCCCATAAACTTCATTGCTTTTTGTAGTGAGCTATAGTAAAACAGTGTTACAATTTTACTATCTGCCTATGGCTACGGCAAAATAAACAGCTTGAACATACAACTGACGAAAAACATGAAAAGTAATGCTTGACTGAATGATGTAAACAAATGAAAAACATTAACCTGTACCAATCATAATAACAGTAATCAATTGATCCATTTTCTATATCTACATCTGATTAGCCAACAGCACTGAAGCCACTTGTCTTTGGAGGTTTCCTGGGTGAAGCTGGATAACACATCTAGGACGTAAAATAAAATTACTAATTCTCAAACCAATCCCACATGGAACACCCATTTACTGCTGGGCCCATTCACACTTACACACACATAAAATAATACTGGACCAAGTTAGATTCACCAATGAACTTACAGTAACACCCAGGTCTTTGGGTTGTAGGATAAAAACTGGTATCCCAGAGAAAATCTCCTACAGAAAAGGGGAGACTGTGCAAACACAACACAGACAGCAACCAGGTATGGGATTTAAACTGAGGAATCTGTATCTGTGAGGCAGAAATGTTAATTTGCAAGTCTTTATATGTTTCACTTATGAAAATACTGCAAAAATGTATATTAGTAAAATAAGTAATGTAATTTTACTTTCACTGATTTGTTCCCGGAAGTATTCAATTATATCAAAACAACAAATCCCTATAGAAAATTTATAGTTCTGGACTGACTTGAAAAATAAAGATTTTTTTTTTAACACTCCTATATATTTTTAATAAAATGTCAACATTACCTTTTGCAGCATACAAATGAACTATTTTATATTGTATACATTGCCTTTTCAAATTTACATTAATATTGTTCTATAATACCCTTGGAGGTAAGATAGGGAAGAGTGCCAAATGCCTTGAAGTGTATACCATAGCAAAAACCCTGAAGTGTGCTTATAACAGCTTTCTATTTTAGCCATAACCTCCCCAAATTACATATGAAAAAGGCCCATAATCATACAGGAGTGCAGCCCATCGTTTTTTAAGTGGTAGGTATGTTTCATCCCCTTTAATTGTGTGTGTGTGTGTGTGTGTGTCAAGTGTGCATCTATCTCTAGGGGCTTTCAGTCTCACATAATCTAATTAAGCAATCAATGTATGGAAATTGGAGACCAGTGACACATTTCATGACCCATTAACTAGTCAATTATACTTTGTATTAAGCAAATGTGCAACATTTATATTATTAATAAGGCTGCCAAAACAAATAACACACTTTGTGAAATCAGCAGTTTAGAATTAATAAACAAACATCCACTGAAAACAATGGACTTCTTAGTTATTAGTGGTCAGACAATATAAAGCCTCCAAGAGGCCATAAAGGTGAATATTGAGGGGACAAATAACTCAGTCACTAGGAATCTTTTGAATTCATTTTTAAGTTTTAAGGCTAAAGTTGCAGTGTTGGACACTTTTTTTAAAATAAACCTACTGTTAAAATCAGTCAATAAAAAACAATGTAAAAGAAAAAGGGGCTTAGAACTGTAGTAAGGGGTGTGAACTTGGGCCCGGACACAGGCAGACGGACATCATATTTTCACCACACACCGTTTATTTACAATAATATTTACAATAATCACGTGCACAAATCCCAGTGCCTCCAGCACCAATTCCCCCAATGTCCAGGCCACACAGTCCTGTGCCTCTTTTCCTCCTGGCCGCCTCCAGTCCTCAGTCCAGCTCCGTCCTCTTCCACCCGACTTCCACTAATGACCGGAGGGAGGCGGCCCCTTTTATAGGAACCCGGATGGGCTCCAGCTGCTTCCGGCAATCTCCCGCGGACACACCCCCGTGTGGCGGAAGTGCCGGCTGCGCACACGGAAGCCGTCCGGGAGTCCCCTGTCGTCTTCCCCCCGGCACCTCCTGGTGTGGTGGAAGCGCCGGGCTCCCGGGATAATAAGGCACTGGGGCGCCGCCTGGCGGTGGCCACGGGTCCCTACAGGGCTGGGCTTCCACGCCCTTTACCCGAGGCCCCCAACATAACCAGGACGGACGCCCCCTCGCGGTCTGGAGGAGGCACAAGCCCTCCTCTCGTCCTCCTGGGCGTCCCGGCCGGGCTCCAGCCCCAGCCGGGGACCACAGTGCCCCACCGCTAGCGAGGACACGTGGGTCCGAACGGCACTTCCCGAAAGGGCAGCACGTCCCCAGAGAGGGTCCTACTATGTCCCCAGGGTCCAACACGGCACCCTGGGACATCTCCGTTCGGCACCCCCTCCGACGCAAACGTGCCCCTCTGGTCTGCACCGCTCTTGTCCCCACCGGCTGGGTCACCTTTGGCCTCCCGGTGTGGATCCCTCCCGCGGAGCGGCCCGTTCCAGGAGGGCAGGTCCTACACGACATCGGCTCCAGCGCTCGTCGGGGCTTCGGGCCTGTGGAAAAAAGAAAATGAGGGCCAGAAGCACTGCTAGGACACTCACCCCGAGCGTCCTGTCGGTTCCCGTACCGGCAGTGCTCCTGCCCCCCTCTGACAGCCCCTGACTTGCCTGCTAGAGTCCTCCGCCGCAGGTTCCATGCCTGTCCTTTTGCTGTCCGCGGGCCCGCTCTCGCAGGCAGCTCGCCTAGCCGCCCAGGGGATTCCCTCTGCCCCCGCAGAGGATGGCCCTTCTCCGGGCGCTCGCTCCCAGCAAGACGCCCCTTCCTATCGGAGGTCCCGGCATTCACCCCTCGGTTCCTCCTTCTTCTCTTGAACGCCTTGACGATCTGGGTCTGAGCATGGCAACAGCTCAAATCCAGTCCCGTCTGCATCCCTGCAGAGCGACAGGAGACTGCCGCAGGCTTGGAGCGCAGGGCGCTAGGACCCAGGGCACTCATCAGCCCCTGTCCTGCCAGCGCCTGCGTGCTCGCTCTCCTCGCCCGATCGGCCTTCTGCACCGCCGCGTCCGCTGTGGGGGGATCGCTTACTTGAAGTCGGTCCTCCTTAAATAAGTCGCAGCCATGTTCGGCGGATCCCCCTTTACGCTTTATGGGGACGATACTACTCACCTTCCCCGTGGTGTCCCGATTGCCAAATGCTCCAGTGTCGCGCCGATTTATAAAATTCTATATTTGAATTTATCAAAGTCCTTCTCTTCCTCATTCACAAAAATACAGGCAAAATTATCTAAGGGTTGCATGTGATGTAATTTCTAAGATAACCGTGCTTTTTTAAATTTATTGTGAAGTGCAAGGCTGAGTTTAAAGCTGATTGGCTGAAACTTACCTAGACCCTCAGCTCTCATGGCTTTTGTCCACTTACTCTTGTGAGTCCTGCATACAAAATCTCAAAAATGGAGGTGAAGGCTACAAATTGCAAAAGCTAGACCAATCCTCTGCTAGGTTTGGGCCATAGGATCTCTCCAAGCAGCCTAACTCCAAACTCAAGTGAAAGGTATTCTGGCCTGCACATGCCCATAATGGGGCCTACTCTTTTAAAGGATGACCAAAAATCTCTCGCTTAAAGGACAAAAGCAAAACAAACATCTTTTATAAATGAATAGTTTATTGAAAAAAAAAGAAAAAAGTGTTGTAATGCAACAACACACAATTACAAACAGGCTGTAAGGCCCAAAAAGGGAGCAATACCAGACGAGGACCTTCACCATTTTGCCTAGTGATAGGCCTTACTCAAGGCAGCCTAACCACAAACTCAATAGACAGGCTTCATGTTCTGCTCTAGTTTAAAATGAGACAAAAGTTTTACAACTTTAAAATTACTCAAAATACTCACAAATGTACAAATGACCTTCAAAGGAGAAGGTAAATCATAAAACTAGTTTGAGAAACAATCCATATAATGAGTCTGTATAAAAGAAAAATGTATTTGTTGTGATACAGCCTGGATTTTGTCCTGGTTTTTATTTATTTTTGTTTCATTGTGTTTTTTAATTATTGAATTATTATTTTATGTAATGTCTGTTATGTTTGTTTATTATTTAATGTTTTTACATTGTATGACTCCATTCTGTGTACTTTCTGGATGAAGGCCCAGAAGGTGGGGCCACCCTGATATCACTCCTGCTGGATCCTTTCTCTACATTTATATATTAGTCAACAAGAGGAACATGACAGTGGATCATTAAGTTGGTAAGTTTTGCCTTTCTTGTTATTTTTCTTTGGGTTTTTGGATTTATTGCTTCTGTTTTGAGTTCCGACTTACTGACTTTCTTGTTGAGGCTTGGTTGCCTTGTTTTGATTTTTAGGCACATCTTGTTTGCATCCTTTTTGGATTTGTGCCATTTTTGTGTTTCCTATTCATTAATATAATAGGTATCTTTATTTTATCTTTATTTTATAAGATTTCTTTGTGAACCTGACAGATTGAGCCAGGGATTTTAATGATTCCCTTCCTATATAAGGCATTTGGGAGTATTTTGAACTTTTAAAGCCAGCTCCCTGTTTTAGGCCTGTGAAGTCTGCAGCCTACAGGGAGCAGTTGGGGGCAGGTTAACCTGGGGATGAGCCTTTTCTGTACAGGCTAGTGAAATTCCTGGGGCCTCATGTATAAACAGTGCGTACGCACAGAAATGTTGCGTAAGAACTTTTCCACGTTCAAATCGCAATGTATAAAACCTACACTTGGCGTAAAGCCATGCACTTTTCCACGGTACCTCATACCTTGTCGTACGCAAGTTCTCTGCTCGGTTTTGCAGACTGGCGGCACCCAGCATCAAAGCAGTGCTACTGTTCCTGTGTGGTTACTCTTAATTTTCCTGACACGGCTTTATAAATACACTGAAATTAACCGCATATTGTTTATTATTGTAACGCATCTGATTGTAATTAACATGTAACAATATAATGGTCCAGGGAACAGCCATAGTATTCCAAATACCATAACTGCTTTAGCGTTGTTCAAAATATTTCAATGTTCCTTAAACGTTTTGAAGAATCTGCGCTCTAAGCTTACAGATGGCTTAACGTCTATTACAGAGCTGATTGTGTAGCGATCGGTTACTTGGGGAAAGAAAAGCAAGGACTGCAGTGGCGGCTACGCAAATATATATTGAATATAAAGTAGAAAGAGAAAATGATGACACAGCTAAAAACGCAGCAGCAAATTTCGACAAAAGTTAAACGCTTGTGTCATGAGCACGAGGCAGCTATAAAGTGTCCGCAACGGATGTGGCCATCCACCGTGCATAAGATACCATATTGACATTGGACTTTCTCTATTGGACACAGAGCCGCCCATGAGTACTGCTGCAATAAATAATTTCATCGAAGGTCGCACACAATCACTGCGCCGTGAAACCCATGTTTAATAACATGCTTTAACTATCATCATGAAAATGATATCACGTATACATCTCAGTATTTTAGTTATTCAGAGAGCTGTAATATCACAAATGTAATGGATTCTGTGTCCAGTTGGAGGAAGAGAGCCGGTTTAAGAAGCAAGTAGTGATTCACACACATAGAGCATATAGAAGATCACATACAAAACAAAGCATTTAACGTGCTATACTTTAATTACGATGTGATTTGAGAAAATGGTTAATTAAACGATTTTAAGATGAAGTTTGTGATGTTCTATTTTAATGACAAAATAAACTACGTGATTAAAGTGGAAATTTCGAGATTGAAGTTGACATTTCTTGCTTTTTCCCCACGGTGTGCCTTTTTTTTCTCTGTACCCTAATAAGCTTTCATATGACACTCAGACAGTGGGCTACAACTCGCCTTTTCACGGTGACTTTGATATGTGACTTTTTTTTTTTCAGTACTGTGCGATTTTGTGAACGTGAGCTTTCATGTTTCTCCAACACGCTATGTCACTCGATCAACTTCCTTTTGTTGATTATACCACGGTTTAATTAAACAAATACAGTGGAACCTCGGTTCACGACCATAATTCGTTCCAGAACTTTGGTCGTAAACCAAGTTGGTCGTGAACCGAAGCAGTTTCCCCCATAGGATTGTATGTAAATACAATTAATCCGTTCCAGACCGTACAAACTGTATGTAAATATGTAAAAATATGTAAAGATTAAGCACAAATATAGTTAAATTACACAATAGAATCCACAGTGTAATAGTAAACTAATGTAAAAACATTGAATAACACTGACACAAAACACCCAGGCTCCCTGATCAGCTACAGGAGCTGGCTCGCTCACGCGCTCTCTCTGTGTAGCGCGAGCACAAACACACACACACACCTATCCGTCCCCCCAATCCCTTCCCTGTCAGCTGCCCGGCTCTCTAATCTCTCTGTAGCACGTGCTCGCGCAGCATTTTTTTTAAAATGACTTTTAAGCACAGCAGAAAAAAAAATCCGAAGCGCTTGCAAAAACCAACTCACAAGCAAACAAAAAAGTGAGATTGCAGGAGATCACGCTATTAAACCTAAAGCCTGATCGCTGTAAACAATGTTTTTAAAATGAGTTTTAAGCACAGCAGAAAAAAACATCACACAAATCCGAACTTCATTTAAAAACCAACTTGCAAGCAACCAAAAAAGTAATATTGCAACAAATCACACGATGAAGTCCTCCATGTAAACAATTTTTAATGAGTTTTAAGCACAAGGAAAAAAGCGAACATTTGAAAAAAGAGAAAAATAACATTGCAACAAATCGCATTATGAACTAAAAAATTACTTTTGAAAAATCCGTAATACAAAACCACCAAGAAAACTAACCTTGCATGAAACGAGTTCTGGCATGAAGTGTTTTCCTTCAGGTGTTTTTCTCTTGTGATTTCTTGGGTTTCTGGTGCTTTTAGCTGTTTAGCTGGTGGGAGTAAAAGCCTCATGCAGCCATTCCAAAAAGAACGTTCTTGTGACCCTCCACATGTCTGGCTTTGTTTACATTATGCTGCTTGAAAGCACGAGGGTTCTCCGATTGGTAAATGAGTAAACTGGTAAACATTTTTTCCACCTTTTGTAATTTCTTTCTTTACTTCGATTTCAATTTTCTTCAAAACTTTCTTCTGACCACTCTCCACTTGCTTAGAAGCCATAGTTAACTGCAAAAGCACACGAAATACTGTAGAGCACAAAGAGAGTGCACGTCTTATTGAAAACAATGAACAAGGAGCGGCTTTGCTTAAATGAAAAGCATGGCAGCTCTCTTTCTCTCTCAGGCTGCCTGTGGGGGGAGGGGGATGTTTTCGCTTGCACTACAGCCTACAGATAGGCAGGCAAACACGTGCAGCAATCTCCTCCTCCCACTTCCCAGCAGGCACGTGTTCGCTCGCTCTTGCTCTCTCTCTCTCTCTCAACTGAGGACGCAAGGGAAACTGGCTTGTTCAGCAAACACTTGAAGCAATCTCCTCCTCCCCCCTCCCTAGCAGGCACGTGCTCGCTCGCCTTTCTCTCTCTCTTTCTCTCTCTCTTTCAGCTCAGCTTGCAGGCAGGCAAGGGAACCTGGCTTGTTCGTATACCGAGTGTGTGGTTGTGAACCGAGGCAAAAGTTTGGCGATCTTTTTGGTCGTGAACCGAGTTGTACGTGAACCGGGACGTTCGTGAACCGAGGTTCCACTGTAGTATGTTTTTCCTTTGCCTCCACTTGGTATTCGCTAAAATTCTTATATTTTCCCCCATGCTTTTCCCATTGTCTTTTCACAGAAGGCTGCACTCAAGGGCGATTTATATTGATTTGCATATTCAAAGCGCGTGCACAAGCATTACTTTTCACGCTGATCGGGGTTTATGTAGCGGAAGAACGTGGAAGTTGGAGTGCGCACAGATTCCTGCATCTGGATTTTTCTGTGCGTAAGCACATTTCGGCTTTTGTGCTTACGCCATGTTATAGTGCGAATTCTACGCATGGTGTTATACATGAGGCCCCAGGTCTGTTTGGGGAGCTTTTGATAGGCATCACACCCTTTCTCCATATTTGTATGGACAAATCACAACAGTATTATATCTATATTAATAAAAGTCTAAGCCCTCACTGACTGACTGACTGACTCGCTCACTTACTCACTCACTCACTCAGTGACTCATCACTAATTCTTCAACTTTCCATGTAGGTAGAAAGCTGAAATTTGGCAGGCTTATTCCTTACAGCTTACTTACAAAAGTTAAGCAGATTTCATTTCGAAATTCTACATGTAACGGTCATAACAGTCAATAACGGTCGACAACGTCCACCATGTTGAACTTTCTTATTTATGGCCCCATCTTCACGAAATTTGGTAGGCAGCTTCCCTGCGCTAACCGAAACTGATGTACTTACTTATTTCGATGGTATGACACCACTGTCGGCTGCCATATTGAACTTTCCAACGTCGCCAATTTTCCAACTTCCCGTGTAGGTAGAAGGCTGACCCCATCTTCACGAAATTTGGTAGGTGGCTTCCCTGCGCTAACCGAAACCGATACACGTACTTATTTCGGTGGTATGAAGCCACTGTCGGCCGCCATATTGAATTTTCCAAACGTCACTAATTCTCCAACTTCCCGTGTAGGTAGAAGGCTGAAATTTGGCAGGCCCATTCCTTACAGCTTACTTACAAAAGTTAAGCAGGTTTCATTTAGAAATTCTTCGCGTACCGGTCATAACGGTCAACAACGTCCGCCATATTGAACTTTCTTATTCATGGCCCCATCTTCACGAAATTTGTTCGGTGGCTTCCCTGCGCTAACCAAAACCAATGTACATTCTTATTTCGGTGGTATGACGCCACTGTCAGCCGCCATATTGAACTTTCCAACGTCACTAATTCTCAAACTTCCCGTGTAGGTAGAAGGCTGAAATTTGGCAGGCCCATTCCTTACAGCTTACTTACAAAAGTTAAGCAGATTTCATTTCGAAATTCTACATGTAACGGTCATAACGGTCAAATACGTCCGCCATGTTGAATTTTCTTATTTATGGTCCCATCTTCATGAAATTTAGTAGGTGGCTTCCCTGAGCTAACCGAAACCAATGTACGAACTTATTTCGGTGGTATGACGCCACTGTCAGCCGCAATATTGAACTTTCCAACGTCACTAATTCTCCAACTTCCTGTGTAGGTAGAAGGCTGAAATTTGGCAGGCTCATTCCTTACAGCTTACTTACAAAAGTTAAGCAGGTTTCATTTCGAAATTCTACGCGTAATGGTCATAACGGTCAACAACGTCTGCCATGTTGAACTTTGTTATTTATGGCCCAATCTTCTTGAAATTTGATAGGCGGCTTCCCTGTATTAACCGAAACCAATGTACGTACTTATTTCGGTGGTATGATGCCACTGTCGGCTGCCATATTGAACTTTTCAACCGTCTTTGTTACTTATTGGCCCATCTTCAAGAAATTTGGTACACGGGTTCCCAACGCTAACTGAATCCTACTTACGTACATATATACGTCCATAGCCTGCAGCTCAGTCACCGTGTGAGGTGGCGTTGGGTCCCCCATCCAAACGCCTCCCACGTTGTTGGCTGCCTATATAAGACCGTTCGTCGCTCCGGTCTCTACATTCCCTTCCTTGCTTCGCCACTGGATTCACGTCTCCCTACTGATAACTACAGTCTTTTTGTTTAATCCACGGCTTCTCCGCTGTTTTATTGTTTGTTTATTACAATTATAGTTATTGTATAGGTATTTTAGACTTACTTTACATTGCTCAGGTACCCATTTCCTTTATCATTCCAACCCCCATTACCATGTCTATCGAGGTGATCACCATCGATCAAAGAACTGTCACTTACTAAGTGGTTTCCACGCCCGGAAATGGCACCTGCCTTTTCCATTCTCTTTGTTAAATATTGCACGGCCATATCAGGCTCACTCTTGATATCTGGAGGAACATTGTGTCATATGTATTGAATGACTGGAACAGGTTTAAGGTGTGGACTGATGACGGTACAGGAGATAATTATACTACATGAGCACTATAAGAATGAAATGCTTAAGCCCTTCACCTATGGTTCTGCATGTGAGTTGATGGCTGCTGCTGAATTGTTCGGTTGTCGCTTTCAAGTGTACCAAAATGGCCAAATATTTTACACCTTTCGACAACCGCCAATGCCTCTTAAACATCTTAGATTCACAGGTGACGATTTCAGTAGTGGACACTTTGATGTTTATGAATGTTTAAACTCTCAAAAGCTGGATGTGATTTTATCGATAAAACCGGTTGTGTGCTTACAACGCTTGACAGATGCCGAATGTTACTTCAACACGACAAATACCGTCGTAATTGAAACAAACCATGAAACTCAAACCGATTATGACAGCAGCAATCCAAGCTGTGAGATTTGAGACAAGATTACTGTTCACATGGCCAACTGTAAGTTGCATGCTCAAGAGTAAGCTCAGCGCACAGCTTGGTCATGTTACAACCGGAGGGCAGAACTGACAACATGGTATACAAAGAGATGCTTAACAAATAATTATTGGCATATTTTCCCTCTGTTTAAAAAGGTTACATTTTCTTAATAAAAATTTTAATGCAGTACTTCGCCACTGCGAAGCGCGGGTATTTTGCTAGTATGCAAATAAAACTAAATATGAAAAAAAGGCAGAAAGGCAACCCAAGCCTAAAAAACCCAAATTTGTACACTGGTAAACAGAATCCAATAACTATAAGCAAAAATCTAATAAAGCAAGAATCAAAAACAATATTTACAAAATGATTTTTAACTTCCAACACTACTCCCCAGCCTGATATGTATAGGCTGAGGATAATCCATTAGTAGTGACTTAATGGTGACCTTGAATCATGGGGTTACATCCACAGGAAAAGAGCCAACATCCATAATAACAACCCCCCCATCCGAACACCACCACCACAGGTGGTTAAAGTGTTATTATACCATGCTTGTTTGGCACAACGAGACACAATATCTGTCAACCCCACTTAGGCCTCCAAATGGGCTTTGACTTACACATAGAATGAAAATGATGGTTAACAAAGGTAAAACAGGGTGTGTATTAAACTAAATGAATCAGTGCAATAGTATTTAGAGAAAATAAGCAAAAGCAATAAATACTCAGTCCCAAAGAAGAATAAAATGCAAAGCACTCATAAACACTTTCAACAGATAAAAAAAAATTCTTAATGGCAAGGTTATCACATATTTTACGTGATTTTATTTGTTTGTTATTTGTAGATGTCTGAGGGAATGATTGTCCGGTGATATCTTTTTAAGGGGAGCAGGGGGCCAAACCACGCCTGGGGGTCCTTGCCAAAACGCGCTGTTGTATGACGTAAGGTTAACCGACTTAAAAAGGAAAGGAGGCGCGCATTTAAAAAAAAAGGAGAAAGATTGTTTAAGAAGGAGCTGGGAAGGTGAATATAAAAAGGAAGCTGTTGGTAAAGCAAATAAGGCTGTGTAATAAGAACGGTTCAGGCACACGGATAAAGAGAGTGCTGGCTAACCAGGAATGATCTTCAGAGCGCACAGCTTTACTTTGTATTTTTGATGCTGGCGTCTGCAATGGATGGATGTTAACACCAATATACCTGGTTGAGGCAGACTTCAATATTATACAAAAGAGTTGTTGCCAAGCTGGTGAGATCGCTTCTTTTATATAGATTTATAACGAGTCAGTGGAATATATTTGGCTTGTACCCTGGATTTATCGGTGGACTTCCCAGGCCAGTTGGATTAAAAAGTTAGAACAAAGTTAATATAAAAGGGACCAGGGTGAAGCCCTAAAATTTTTATTTGCCATACATTCTGGTCACTACACAAGATCTTATTCTTAAAGATCAGTTCAAAATAAATAAGTTGTTGTAGTAATTAAGTCACAAGTATGGGAATCAATATGTACCCAATGACAAGCTGACCAGTTTAGCTACACCCTTATTTTAGGTCTGGTTTTGAACACCTCTCCCTGTCCTCTGTGTTCATCTGAAGTTGTCTGTTTGTACCTTTGCTTTTTTCGAATATGTGCCTCAATTTGAGCCATTAGAAACCTCTTTAACTAATTATTTGGCAAGGCGTTTGTTCAAAAGACATTATCTTGGTAACGGGGAGTGCACATATTAAAAAAAAAGAAACCAAGATAAGACTCAAGAAGAAACTAGTTAAATGGTACAAGTTGCCAACCTGTGATGCTTGCTCCATTTGGTATGAAAATTGTCACACACATGTACATGGGAGGCAGCTAAAGGGCTCGAAGGAAGGTAATTCCACACCAGATCAGAGGGTGGCGAGGCGCACTGATCCTTTCTTTTTTTCCACTGCAGATACATTACGAGAAATTCCTCCTGGCCTCCATGACATCACTTCTGGTCAGGAGCCCCATGACGTCACTTCCAGTCCGGAACACGCCTTTTTCAGTGACAAGCCCGATGACGTCACTTCCAGCCCAGAAGACACCCCTTCCGGTCATGAGCACAATGATGTCACTTCTGGTCCTGGTCATAATTACCTCACTTCCTCTGCCACACTTTAATTACCCACCATCTCAACCTCACTAGTTAGTTCTGTTTTGGACTCGAAACTATACATTTCTGTTCTAAAAAACTCTTCCATTTACAGCCAGGAAACATTATACGGGTGGCCACCCCAAATCTTTTTATGGCTCTTGCCTCATCTTTGACAACATCTAGTACTTATATTCTTGCTTGGTTACGTTTTTTTATAACGTTCTAGTCCTTTTTCTTTGCTGTCTGTTGTGAGGCATGTATAGTTGTGGAGTTAGCGGAGTATCCTAATTAGAACAGCTATTTTTCATATGTTATGAAGTATAGAAGACAGATGTGCTGGTTCAAGCAGCAATCAGACAAGGTTAAGTTTAGGATGGGTATTGAATTTCACAAAGTACTTTAACTTGAATTGATTACATCCATGCCCAACAAACTCTCAGTATAACAAGTCTTAATTTAATTTAGATAAGTTATGGCAAAATAATTTGGAAGTTTAGTAGTTAATGCTTCTCCCTCAAAACGCAGGGAACCTGGATTCAACTTCCAGCACAGTTACTATCTGTAAGAATCACGCCTGCTCTTCTCATTGTTTTTTTTCCCCAGACACTTTTGTTTCCTCCTACAGCTTGAAAATATTTAATTAAGCTCTAAATTTGCTCAGTATAAGTTAGTTTGATAGATTTGTTTCCTGACCAGGGCTAGATCCTATTTTACATACTGTTAAAAAAGACTATAATGGGGTAAGTGGTCTCAGCATATAGATAAAAAGAACAAATTATTTAAAATATTCTTAACCAATTACATTACATTAATTATTGTCAAATATTTTTTTATATTCCCTCGTGTAGTTATGTAAATATATCAAGCCTCATCTTAAGAATCCTTACTTAGCCACTTTCATCTGCCAGTTGATTTTCCAGACATTATTGCTGAAGTACTTTATCTTGGTTGTCAAGCAGCATAGCATAAAATACATATTATAAAGTGTTAAGCTGCAGTGATGAATGTGTTTGTAAGAGTGTGGCTAAGAGTGATAAAACAACTCTCATTAAATTCATCACTGTGCACGTAGGTGTAAATACACAACAAATTGTTTACAAAGAGTAATGAGTGACTTGACAGCAATAAGTTTGTCAACCATTAGTATTATGAGAAACAGACAAACAATATGCTTAAGGCTCTAATGAGTGACCCCTTTGACTAATACATTGCAGACTGATCTTAGGCCTCTCAGAAGTTGAGGATCTTTGTAAATTAAAACAGTAAGAAAGGGCAGTTCATAAACTCCTTTCAGCCAGTGCCCCAGTGGTAAATGTTTGCTGTTCTGTAATTCGTGATGTTTATATGTGTTATTATTTTAAATATGTTCATGACTAATTATGTATACATATGTCTGATTTTATTGAGTTTGGTCAAGATAGACATTTGTTCTTTTATTCTTATAGGTCTGAGTAAACTCGTACTGTAGATTCTCATTGGATACTGCTTTTCACTTTAGAAATTGTGACCAGTGGACTGACCAGAGCAAGGCAGCTGAAATCGTTGGGGTACCAACCTAGTTAATAAGTATACTAAAAACTGGCAAAAATGTTCAGTGCAGCACAAATGAAATTACAGGTAAGCAAAAACTGCCCACATAGAGTTTCTTTTTCCTTTCTTGTAACTCAATCACATTGTGCTTGTTTAGTCTCAACTCCTAGCCATGAATGAGATGCCACTTTCCAGAGCCATCGACCTGGTTCAACACAGCTACCAGGCTTGTGTTCTGAGGCATCTGTGTGAAGAAGGAAAGGCAAAGGAAGGTTAGAGGTAATCAATTTTAAGGTCACACAATGCTGCCTTCGTCCAGGGACTTCATGCCACGGTGTTTTTTATATCAAATCCATCAAAGGCACATCCCTTTTTGAAAAGCAGAGCACCAACCTCCTATAGTATCTTGTCAGCCTAAAAGAAGCCTGTATTTGCCTTTTAGTTTGCAGCCCTGGCCTGTCACAAAAGCAATCCAATTGAGACACTACTGCTTGACATGTTCCCTGCCTACCATGTACCACAAATACTTAGCCTCAGTCAACCTGAAACACTTCTTAGGATTGATACACAGACCAGCACTGTGAATGGTTTAGAGGATGGCAAGGACGAAATGTATATGCTCCTCCCAGGTGCTGGAGTATTTGACCATTTTGTCCAAGTAGGCAGCACTGTAGGCATTTCTCCCCCTGATGTTCCACCACCCAGTGAAGTAGTTCATGGCCTAGCATGAAATGTGGGATTTGTGTGTTCCCACTAATGGAGACTACATAATTTCTTGTAGACTTCAATGAGTCATTGTTCCACAAGCAAGAACTTAAAGCATGAAGGGAGGGAATGATACAGAAGATGCAGGAAGCCCAATGGATTTGTTGTAGTCTCCATGACATCTCCACATCTGAACATTCACCTTCTGGATGTTGGTCCTGTCAAACTGAGTAGCCAAACCTTTACCTGCTTTTTTGCAAGCTGGGGGATCATCTTGGAATGGTGGGGTGCTATCCAGGGCCGGGCTCAACTCCACTCTGTCATCAGGCTGTAGCGGGTCCTTGTTGCAATTTTTCTCTTTCTAGTCTCTGCCCGATATAATGGGGATAATGAGGTAACTGTAATACCATCATCCTCAACTGGTGAAGCTGCCTCTGAGAGTACACTCATGTATACAGGTAAGTCTTGCCTTTTTTTCCAACTTAATGCTGTGACAGGACTAGTGGTGTACAATGACAGTGACGATGCTGCTGGTATTATATAGGGCCTGAACTGGGTGTATTTTTAATTGGGCTGCACCTGAAAAATAGTGAGAGTGTTTGCTATGGCTGCAAAAAATGTGATTGTCTCCATTGTCCACATTCAGGCACCCTGCATATAGCAGTGAATGAAACTGTATGGGTGCTCTTCCCTTCTCTGCTCTTTGTCTGTTCACTGCCGAAAGCATCTGGAAGACAGCACCTCCTTTGAGCTTCTCCTTACCTCTGGCCTCTCTGTCTGGACAATGGTTCAGTGCCTTTCAGTTGTTCCCACAAGTCACTCCAAATCAGCTTAGGACTGCCGACGGACTGGGCAGGGCCAGATGTTTGAAGAGCAAGTGAACAAAGAAATCACAGACCACTATCTTGACCACACACTCCACTGTGTGTTCCCCAGGGTGAAGCCAACAAGCCATCTTCTCCCAGATGTCAAAAACTTATACCTGTGCCGGCCTTTCAGAGTCAAACCACCAGTTGTGGCAGGGCTGGACCTGGTAGGACTTACCAAGCCAGAATTTCACATTTGACGGTTTAGTAGTCCTCCACAGTGCACTCTTCTTTGTCTAAATATGCACATTGTGCTTTTCCAATGAGGAAAGGGGCCAGTTTTTAGGCCCATTCATGTCTGGGCCAGTGTTGCCTGGTGTGCTGAATGATTACAAAATATGTGTACACATCATTCCTCTGGTGCATTGGGTTTAACACCTGTGCCAAGCTTTGTGTTCTTCCCAGTGGCTGTGCCTTAGACACCTCTTGCCAGGCCCCTGCTTTGGGGAGCTTTGTTTGCTGAGCCACCATCTGGTTTTCGGCCTTGTTCCCTTGTGTATAGAGATTTCTCCAGATTCTCTAAACCCTATGTTCTACCATAGATAATGAAATCATTACAATTTTATATTGAGGAACATTATTCAAACATTGTTACACTATTTGAGACTCTGCTTTTCTGAGATTGTTTTTATACTCATTCATGTTTCTGACCTGTTGCCAATTAACCTATTTATTTGTGAAATGCTCCACTAGGTGTTTTTTTAGCATTATACAACTTTTCCAGTTTTTTGATGTTCCTGTATACATGCAATCAGCAATACCATTTCTCAGTTTCAACATTTGATATATTTGTTCTATTTTCAATTAAATATATGCTTAAATAATTTGCAAATTATTGCATTCTGTTTTTGTTGATATTTTACACAGCATCACAACTTTTTTGGTTCTATATGAAATGTGTGCATTGCTCAATTTCTAGTAAATGCTGCAACCTGCTTCTTTGCTTTTTTGACTGCTGTAAATTAATACACACTTTAATGCTTGTCCAATGTTGTGTCATTCTCATATGGTTAATACCATTTCTAGAACTACCATCACTTCATCCTTTCTAAATTGTTTCATTCCACTTCAGGGTTGTTGGGTGCCAGAGCATTTTTCATGTAACATTAGGCTCAGGGCAGGAAACAAATGTGCATTATGGGCACAACCACAGACCACCGTAGAGTCAGTTTAAAGCTGACAATGAACATAACATGTATGTCTTTGTAATTCTGGGAGGGAGCCAGAGTACCCAGAAAAAGATCCATACAGACAAATGGAGAGCATGTGAACTCCACATAGGAAGTGATTTTTGTATAATTTGAACCACAGGAGCCTGTTGACAGTGGTGTTAACCTTTATGCTTGTGTGCTTGCATCCAGAATTCTTCTTCTTCTTCTTTTGGCTGCTCCCGTTAGTGGTTGCCACAGCGGATCATCTTTTTCCATATCTTTCTGTCCTCTGCATCTTGTTCTGTTACACCCATCACCTGCATGTCCTCTTACCACATCCATAAACCTCCTCTTAATCCTTCCTCTTTTCCTCTTCCCTGGTAGCTCTGTCCTTAATATCCTTTTCCCAATATACCCAGCATCTCTCCTCTGCACATGTCCAAACCAACGCAATCTCGCCTCTCTGACTTTGATTCCCCACCGTCCAACTTGACTCTGTGGTACATGGCCGACCGTTCATCCCGGCCAGTACCGCCAGGCCGCCAGATGGAGCCCTCCTTGCAGCATAGAGGTGCCCTGAATGCCAGCAGGGAATTATGGACAATGGACTTGTAATGCACAGCCCTGCTGGATACAATGGGGGCCGACAGGAGTAGCTGCAGGGAGGCCCAGAGACTATTTGCCTTACGCCCAGGAAGTACGTCATAGTCACGTGGACAATGGAAACGATGTGCTTCCTGGATGAAGAAAAGAAGGATTTTTATCTGACCCGGAAGTGTTCCAGGTCACATGGACAGAGAGGGTGAAACACTTCCGGGTCAAGGACTATAAAGGACTGTGGGGAATCCCAGACGGACAAGCTGAGTTGGGAGGCAGGGTGACTAAGCGTCTGGGAGTTTGGAGGATTGGATTATTGTATTGTATTGTTTATTGAGTATTTGGGAGTGGAGAGTGCTTTGTACACATTATTATTATAATAAATAATAATTGGACTTTTTATCTAGTGTCTGACGTGTGGTCTGAGGGTACAAGGGTGCGAGAAAAGCCCTAATCTGTCACAACTCATTGTACTCATTTCTAATCCTGTCCATCCTCATCACACCCAATGCAAATCTTAGCATCTTTAACTCTGCTACCTCCAGCTCTGTCTCCTGCTTTCTAGTCAGTGCCACAGTCTCCAACCCATATAACATAGCTGGTCTCACTACCGTTCTGTAGACTTTCCTTTTCACTCTTGCTGACCCGTCTGTCACAAATTACTCCTGACACTCTTCTCCACCCATTCCACCCTGCGTGCACTTTCTTTTTCATCTCCCTTCCACAATCACCATTACTCTGCACTGTTGATCCCAAGTGGTTGGGTTAGAATTATGAATGGTCTTAAACTGGACAATTTGCCCATATAACTAATACAATTAGATGTTTATCTAAAAATCCTTGAAGGTGATTAACAGGCAGAAACATCTTAAATCTAACAGTGCAAACTATAAAATAGCATGTTTACTTTATAATTATCTTTATTCTTCATGTTATCTCCCATCTTACCTTTGTTTGGTATTGCACCTCACCCTCATCCTTCACTTAAACTATGGCCACCTACAACAAGCCCCTACACAGATTTTTGTGCTGAGTCTAATCAGATTATATGGGTCACCTGAGAACACTAACTCCAGGCCTTGTTCTAGGAGTGGGCTCCAATATCCTTATTCTAGGCACAAATTGTCTGGATCTTCCTATTAAATGAATTTCCCATTGGCATCCAAGTAAGAACTACTCCAGTTAACAGCTTCTGCAATGGGATGTAAAATTGTAAGGCCACAAGACCAAGGAGTAAAGGATCAGATGATCAAATCAGAAACCAAAACACTAGGAGGATTGTAACCAAGAAAAAAATATTGTGTGATTATATCCAGCATGTGAACAAGAACTCTCAGTCTGAAAATTCCTAGCCTAAAAGATGGTAACCAAATAGTAAGAAAGAAAAGCAGTTTTTAGAATTGTATCCACAATCTTGGACGATTTTAAACGAATAACACTTTTTTAAATAGCATCTCACCAATAATGTTACATAACGCAGATTCCAAGAAATTTAGCATGGCAACAGACACCTGCTTCTGAGCAAGCCAAGCTGTACAATAGCTGAGCTCATAAAGAAAAAATATTGTGTTGCAAATTATCCAGAAAAATAAAACCACAAGTGTTAAAACAAGATGATGAAGCAAAATAAAAGTGGAAATCCAAAGGGTGGCATTCAAGTCTTAGAATAAAAAAATAAGCAAAATGACACCTTTTATTGGCTAACTAAAAAGATTACAATATTCAAGCTTTCAAAGCAACTCAGGTCTCACAACACCCTAGTACAACTAATAAAAAAATTGAAACCTTCAAAAGAAAATAGTCTGAGTGCAAAAAAAACAAATAAAATTAAAATAACAAAGCATAGGTTTAAGGATCTCCGTGGTGGTTAGAAAGGAGCTAAACCCTTGGATGAAGCTCTTCTCTTACTGGTCAAGCAATATTCTCATGCTGCCACCTGACCATTAGCACTGGATAGTGACCAAAAAAATTAGATTGTGAGTACTAGCAAACAAAAGGGGGTTATTGTATAACATTACTGGACTTACTCAAAAACTCAACAATAAGTGAAAAGTTTGGAGTTGAGCTGCTGCCTCTCTGAATTGACAGCAGTCTGCTCTGGTAGTTTGCATACTTTGTTAGTATGCCCTTAGGTACCTCCCATAGGAGGTGTAATGGGCATAGACCTGGCAGATCAAGGATGTGTTGAAGGGATTGCATCTCTCAAGGGTCTGGAAATATCAGGAAATTCCAATGGATAGTTTGGGCATTTTACCATCATGACCCTCAAAAGTTTTTTTTTTTCCTGGACACATATCTTACAAAATATACTATCCAGTGAATTTAGAACGATTTTCGTAATTTTGTTTCCTTTGATTTTTCTCTCTGACTTGTTTTGAAATGTTTTGGTTATTTAATCCATTTCTTGCTAATGATCTCATGGTCCAGCAGTCAATAACATTGTCTCTTGTGTCCTTTGTTTAATTATCACTACAATTCAGTAACCAAACTGTAGAAAAAATTTTGAATTCAAATATCTTTGAACATTTCATATTAAAAAGTAGAAAGGATCTCTCTGACTAGAGAATGAGCAATGAAAGTCTCCAAATACCTAAGAAGATGTTTAATTTGTTGTGTCACACATTTATAACAGCAGATGAAAAGATAACAAGATTAATCGCTTTTAACGAAAGGAAGAACTACTCAACAGATTATAACTCTGTTTGGAATGAACATTTGCAATCATACTGGTCTCCCAAAACTGATTTCAAGAGACACTGCTGTAAATGCTTGACAGGAACAGAAAGGACAATTAAGTGGCACATCACCAATATCAGATTTGAATATTTGCTTCAAGTTTACAAGAGAGTATAGCTGTAGAGGATGACCAAAAAGAAGTTCCCATTACAGAGGAGATATTGTGTTAAACTGTACAATTCTTCCAGGAAATAAGTCCTATAGGCAACTGTCAGGGTCATTCTAGTAATGAGAAAATGCTAGAGAGCTATAATATGAGAATTTTTGAGTGATACAGAATGCATGTTGAAGGAGATTTTTTTTATAACCTTAAAAACTGGAGATGTAATTCTATCACTCAATCAGGAAAGACCTGTAAAAGAGTTTTGTTTAATAGTCTGTTGCTTTGTTACACTCTAGTCTCCCTTTGCATATCCCTCCCTTGTGATGTTTTCATAATAAAACTCTTTATTCTGCAGAACACTATTTTTTTGCCATTTTTAATCCTGGCTGGAGCGACCTCCAGGAAGTAGTCTTTCAACATTGAATACAATAAGGCAGATCTGATTTAAAGAAAATTAGCAATTGCACACTTTTAAATGAATAGGGAGAGCAATCATTGAAAGAGACACATTTAGCAGTAGTCATGAGCACAGTTAGTCATTTATGTCTGAATTAAATTAAATCTTTTTACCTAAAAGTAGTATTCACTGTCTATACTTTGTATAGTTTAATTTGATCTTCTAAGGCCCCTGACAGATGAAAGTATGATTAAAAAGAGAATAAAATATAATTTTACTTCAGTGAAATTCTCTAGTAACACTTAATTAAAAGAAACATGTGAATTCCTGGGGCAATGATGTCATTTAGGCTGCCATTTCAAGATGAAATATGAATGCTGTGCACTGTTAGTCTGAAATATTCCTCACAAATTTGGGAAAATGAAAACTGTGGCAGGATTAGTTTAGACTTGCAGTATTTCTGACAAGCTTAATAATAAATATGTAAAAGTAAATGACAAAGGAAAACCCATATAAATTCTCCTAATAGGATGTTGAGGTACCATCAGCTGGGTGAGCAGCATCAATGAGTACAGATTCTGGAGTGTACGTGTCTGGAATGATATCGCAGACATACATTCTTCCTTGGTGAACTGGTGATGTTACTGTAAGACACAGTTACCCATAAGGGTTGGTTAGGCTGGGATATTTTCATGGTAATGTTGTTACAGTCATTGACCACTTGTGTCCTGTCATTTGAAATATTCCACATCCATCAAGATAGACATGGCTCCCAAAAGGAGGAAGGTAATCACTCACAATAGCATTGTATTCGCTGGAATTTACCTTGGCCTCCAAGAAAATCAGAGAGCCTAAACCTTACCTAGAAAAATGAAACCTAAATGAGCTACCAGAAAAAATAGCAAGCTTTTTGTTCTGTCTTTTTGGTGTTCTCCATATGTACACCGCTGCTTGTTGAGAACTAATTTAAAGGCACAATATTTCACCATAGCATGCATTTGTTCAGTGCACAGTAGACCCCTCTTTTGTTTTCTGTGATGTCTTTCTTGCAAAAGTCAACTTTTTAACAAGAGGTTACTAGGAGACCTGCTTCAAAATCTGTAACTAGCCTGGTGGGTGCAAGGACTCAGTGCTGCACAACTGCTTTTCTTTTAGAGTTATTACACCCCATTACTTTGCAGGAAGTTGAAATCAATGAAAACCTAAACAAGCACACTTCATTTCAGGTTATCATTCCTGTATATGAATATACATGCATTTCATAAATATTTTGTCTTTGCCCATCCTACTGTGGACTATGCACCTCAGCCTCAGTGATTGTGCCTTGAAGCTTTAAATATCACTGCATCATAATCCCAACAGTCAACCCTTCTTCCAAGTGCCTTATAATCATTTGCTGAGGCATGATAGCCCATGTAATGAGAAAGTAGTAAATGTCCTATATTTGTATATTTAAACTTGATGTGATGTTAAATTCTTATTTATCTCAATAATGACATATGTGAAGATCATTAGAACATTATATATATGTGTTTCTTTAACAGTTTTTGTTTCTTCGACAACCACCCCCATGGTAATGCATGGTGATGGTGACATAATGCCACGGGAAAGCTACTCAGTAGAATGAACAGGAAGACTGGTCAGAACTCAGGGCAGTACAAATGCAGCCAAATATAGAAAGGTACTTGAAGAAAACCTGCTCCAGAGTGGACGCAACCTC
This sequence comes from Polypterus senegalus, assembly GCF_016835505.1. NCBI lineage: Eukaryota > Metazoa > Chordata > Cladistia > Polypteriformes > Polypteridae > Polypterus > Polypterus senegalus. The sequence continues at coordinate 149,594,367 of NC_053156.1, read as the reverse complement.
AGACTTAAACAGCAGTTTATCCTTTGGCATGACAATGACCTAAAGTATGCCGCCAAGACAGTGCTAGAGTAACTTTGTAACAATCTCTGACTGTTCTTGAATGGCACAACCACAGCACAGACTTAAACCCCATAAAATATCTGTTTTAGAATCCTGAACTGTTGCTTCAAAAATCTAGTCTAATGGAGCTTAAGAGGATCTTCCAGGAAGAATGGGAAAAACCACCCAAATCCAGGCATGCAAAGCTTATAGGGACTTACCCAAGAAAACTCAAAGCTGTAATTGCTAACAAAAGGGCTTTTACAAAGTATTGAATTAAGGGTCTGAATACTTCTATCAATGGGAGATTTCACTTTTTTGGTTTTTAATAAATATACAAATCTTTCTGAAAATATGTTTTTAGTCTGTAATTATGGATTATTGCTGGGCAAAAATGGTATTATCCATTTAAAATTAAATCTACAGCACGATAATGTATGTAGAAAGTGAAATACAATTCAATTATTCTGTTATCAAGCTTTCATAATCCTGTTCAGGGTGGCAAGGAGTAAGTAACTCATATTTACTTTTCATAATTCAGAAAACTTGCATCAAAATCTGCAGTCAGCGTGGTGGATGCCAGGCCACAGTACTGCAAAGCTATTTATTTTTTTACTCTTAATACTCTGTATTTTGAAAACTTTAGCTACCTAAACATGCATACTTTGTTTCAAACAATACTTATATGAGCTTACACACACCTTATACATTTTTTTTGTTTTTGTCTTCCCACTGTTGGACAGTTAATTTTAAAAGAAGTGATTAGGTTTAGATATTTCAAAAGGCCAACCTATTGTAGCAGATTGTGAATCAGAATTGGCAAGGATAGTGGAATATATGGATTACCTTTTCAGTCCTTTGTTTCAACTACATGCCAACTACATTAAGAATACTTATTTTATTAAGTATAATCAAAAAATTACAAATAACTTCAGATTCTTTTTTGTTTACCCCAGAGCTGACTCAAATCTCACAGTAAATTGTGGTGTTATTTAGTCTAGACACAATAATCTTTTCTCACTTTGCATTTACAGCAACGTTTTGGAATAATATCAAGAAAAACCTGATAGACAGAGCCACAGTTTCAAAACAGATTTTGATGGTGTCCTGATGGTTGCATTTCAAGATAGAAATATTAGTTTGAATCTTGTACATACAACTACATTAAGAATACTTATTTTATTAAGTATAATCAAAAAATTACAAATAACTTCAGATTCTTTTTTGTTTACTATGCATGCAGAAGCTTTATATACAAATATGGATTTAAAGACAGTCCAAAACATCTTTAATAGATTTCCAGGTGTTTCACTATTCTATGACAAGAATGATTTCCAATTTGGAGATAGACATTTTTACAAATACATGGGATGACTATGAGCAAAATAATTTGCCCTTACATATATATATATATATATATATGGTGAAATGGGAATCCGAAGTGCTAGAGAAACGTAAAGAAAAATTGTGTACTGTCTATCGTGCATGCGTTGATGATATCTTTGGTATATGGCCCTATTCACAAATTGAATTTATAAACTTTGTTTATATTTTGAATAACCATCATAAAAATATTAATTTCAAATATGTTGTACAGAAACAAGAAATATTTTTTGACACAAGTATTTATAATACATAATGTGGAAAACATAAGTCTAAGCATTAGGGTGTACTTCAAGCTCACTGATACCCACTCATTACTTTATAAAACTCCAAACATACTTTTTAAGGGGTAATAAAATCACAGTTAATTAGATTTTATAGAATCTGCTCATATTTAGGGAATGTAGAGAAGGCTACAACAATACTACTGAAGTCTTTACAACAATGAGGATATGCTAACAAATTTTTGTACAGGATTAAAGTAGAGGTGAAATGTTTTTTTTTTTCAGTTTTTAAAAGTTGACATTTCTGAAGTTTAAACTATAATTCAATACAAGATCATTCACTTACCTTTCACTTACCTTACCTCACCTAGCTGTCCATTGTCTCAGAGGTTTAGAATGGAGGGCATGTGGAGTGGAAGTGCCAACCTGATGTCATTGGTTAGTATTAAGTTTATAAAACAAGGAACAATTTAATAACAGTATAACAAAACAGTTCCAATCAAATAGTTGCTTTGAATGTACTTTAGATGACAACATGCAGGTACAAACTCAATCACAAGGTTTTAACAATAACTAAACTTTAGGTGAATACTTACCAGTAGATTCACTGCAAAGGCTCCAAGCCTCTATAGTGGATGATTTACAGGATAGAGATGTGGCATTGTTGACTTCTTCTATTGTTGTCCATCCTGTAAATCAAAAAGAACAAAGGGTGATTTTATCAGAAGATTATCTGAGTAATGATATAAGATCTTTTAACCCAACTCTCAATTCTAACCTTAAGGTCTCTATACAAAGCTAGCTTAAAGTAAAACAAATCATTGATGTTAATTCTGGGGAGAGGATCCCTAAACTTAATAAAGATAATTCCTCTAACCTTAAAATTTATAAGGAGAAACATGTCGTTGAGGTTGACTTTAATGTTAACCCTAGTAATGACCTTGATGATAAACCCTACTGTTAACGCAAACGGTGACTCTGGAGTTAACCTTAATGTTGACTTTGGTACTGAACAGGGGGTAACTAGTTTTGAGTTTGAGATCTTGAGAGTTTACCTGATAAATAGGATGGGACTTCTGTCGTGTATAATAAAAATGTAAAACCAAACTTTTAGCCTAAAAATACGAATAATATTAGTTTTAGATTTGAAATCAGGAACATCAGAGAATAACTATCTATTCAGCACCAGCCCAAAAGTTATATAGATATATTAATTCCAAACTGAATATGATATATTTCCAAATACCAGAACCATATATACAGTATAAGCTTATTGTAGAAATAAGAATCTGAAAGATATTTTGGTTAGAGTTTCTTTTAATAAAATAAAATGAAAGTAGCTCCTGGCCTGTATGTAAAAGAAAAAAATTCAGGTAGCATAGCATTCATTGATTTTACTGCTAACCTTGTGATCTGGAACTGCAAATGCAAATTTTAGTTGTTCCCAAATGTGTACTTATCCAAAAAAAAATGCTAGATAGACAAAGCACTCATGTGCAAAAAATAAAAGATACCTTCTGATTGGTCAGCCATACTATCATAATACAACCTAAGATTCACTTTGAAAGGGGCTACAGAGGTTCAAGTATTAGCCAGTTACTGCTGTGTAGCAAAATCTCAACAAGCACTATATTTGCTTTGCAAAGCACCAATGTACATGTTTAGTAGAGGTAATATCTATACTTGTATTGGTCATGGTGTAACAAGACTTTAACAAAGGGTTTATTTGTGCTGTTAGCAATTAGTGTCCATGACATTTTTCAACTATTAGGATTGATTGCATACTCTTTTAGTTTATAGCCAAGTTCCTTAGTCCTTCAGCCACACTGCTTTGGTTTTTTTTTCCATGTAAAGTTTAAATGAGAAAAAGAGGATTTTCCATTCATCTCACAAACGAATAATGCATAATTAACTAATCAAAGACACACTGGTGCAATTCTTATATTTTATGTGATTAAAAAACAAATTGCTTTTTTTATAGCTTAACTTTCCACTCTCATCAGATGGTCATTTTCTCATCAGTGTAGCTGAGTAAGAGCTTCATAGCCCTTCTGTCGCCCCTAACCTGATTGGTTATGACATCCAGTTCTGAATAAAAATAAATTAGTCAACGAGTTAGGAATCACAATTTTTTTCTAAAGAACTTTTCTTTTATCTATATTTTCCATGCCATTACATGATATTTAATTAAACATAAAACATTTTCTCTGCTTGTTTGTTCTTTTCTTTATACTCAATGAGGGGGTAGTATTAGGATGCAGCTTAGGTTCAAAGCAAATTGATGTAACCTCAGAGCTCACTCAAATCTCACAGTAAATTGTGGTGGTATTTAGTCTAGACACAATGATCTTTTCTCACTTTGCATTTACAGCAATGTTTGGGAATAATATCGAGAAAAACCTGATAGACTGAGCCACAGTTTCAAAACAGATTTTAATGGTGTCCTGATTGTTGCATTTCAAGATAGCAATATTATTAGTTTGAATCTTGTACATGACATGCATATATATACAGTATATATACAGTGGTACCTTGAGATACGAGTTTAATTCGTTCCTTGACCAAGCTCATAAGTCAAAATGCTTGTATCTCAAATCAATTTTCCCCATTGAAATTTATTGAAATGAGATTAATTCGTGCCAGCCCACAAAAAACCACCCCAATTTTTTGTTTAATGTTTTCAACATAAGAAAAATGTATTTATAATGAACAAATATTGTATACAAACAAAATAAAACCTAATACATAAAAGTGAATCTAAAGAAATAAACAGATGTCAGCAAAGCCGATTAGCGTATTGTAATGTTTTTCTTCTTTCACTTCACTTTTACTTAACTCAATTTTCTTCTTCACTAGTTTTTTTCTTTTTTGCCATGCTTTCGTCACTTTCATTTGCAGGGCGTTTCAAAAGAAACCTGTCCAAGGAGCTTTGTTTAGTCCTCCCCTTTAGAATGTTTCTGAAATGAGTTAGGCAAGTGTCATTAAATAGCGCCGCTGCACGTTCAGTTTCTTTGCAATAAAGTCAAGCGTTAGGCAGGTGTCATTAAATAGCGCCACTGAAGTTCAGTTTATTTTCAATAAAGTCAAGCGTTAGGCAAGTGTCATTAAATAGTGCCACTGTATGATCAGTTGTAATTTTTTCAGGGTGTTTCTTTTCTTTAAAGTTCGAAACTTTTTCCCACATTGCATTGTCTCACTTTAACAGATAACCTCCTCCACGATACCGATCTCCTGCAGAATCTCCGTATGTTGCTGCGTCTGTAGTACCGTCAACTCCTCTGTCATCAGTTCCTCGGAATGTGCGGGGACAAGCTCTTTGATGGCTCGTATTTCGAATTTTGGCTCGTAACTCAAGACAAAAAATCGACCTAGTGACGGCTCGTATCTCAAAAAACTCGTATGTTGGGGTACTCATATCTCAAGGTACCACTGTATATATACACTCCTGCGAGTATTTAGCAACAGCGTCTCTATGAACTTGTGGATTTCTCTGTGTGTATTTAGTGGCAGTGTCTCTATAAACTTGTGGATTTGCCTGCGAGTATTTAGCAGTACAAAGTCATTTCCGTCTAACTGCATCAGAAAATGTACCACGATGTCTGACACGCCTCCTTTTTACTGTTTTCTCACAGCTTAGATTGCTGCTGTCATAATCGGTTTGAATTTCATTGTTTGTTTCAATTACGTTAGTATTTGCAGGACTTGTTGTGTTGAAGTGACATTCGGCATCTGTCAAGCGATGTATGCATACAACCGGTTTCATCAATAACTTCGCATCCAGCTTTTGAGGGTTGAAACATTTATAAACATCAAAGTGTCCACTACTCAAATCGTCACCTGTGAATTTAAGATGTTTAAGAGGCATTGGCGGTTCTTCAAAGGTGTAAAATATTTGGCCATCTCGGTACACTTGAAAGCAACAACCAAACAATTCAGCGGCAGCCATCAACTCACATAGAACCATAGGTGAAGGGCTTAAGCATTTCACTCTTATAGTGCTCCTGTGTAGTATAATTATCTCCTGTACCGTCATCAGTCCACAACTTAAACCTGTCCCAGTCATTCAATACATAAGACACAAAGTTCCTCTGGATATCAAGAGTGAGCCTGATATGTCAGTGCAATATGTAACACAAAGAATGGAAAAGGCAGGCGTTATCTCCGGGCATGGAAACCACTCGGTAAATGCCTTCTACCTACACGGGAAGTTGGAGAATTAGTGATGAGTGAGTCAGTGAGGGCTTTGCCTTTTATTAGTATAAATTTATATATATATACACATCTATATATGTAACCTCTCTGCATCCCCTTCTTCCTTTTAATCAGTGTGCAGAACCCTGAGTTCTTTAATATGGTGTCACCACCTCCAGTATTCACATTTTAAAAAATACATGTAACATATACTTTCCTCACCTTCTTTGACCATTTAACCTATTAAAGCATAACAAATTCACAATTTTCTGCCAGTTTACCAAAAAAATGCTCAAAATACCAATGACAGATAACCAAATACTAATAATTTATAATACAGTACACCCTCAAAATTCGCGGGGGTTACATTCCTAGAGCACCCGCGAATAGCAAAAAACCACCAATTTTGGATGTGGTTAAAAAAATGCCCGTTTTCATAGTTTAAACCCTAAATATGCCCCCAAAACATGTTAATTTAATTTCATCCTCAGCTTAATACATTACCTAAAAATAAAGAATGTAAAAGTAAACCTGTATACTGCAGTGCTAGAATGTAAAATATCGATGTTACTGCTATATGTACTGTAATTTATGCAAGCTCATTTTCATTGCCAGAAGCCTTAGAAGCTGCAGGGCATTTCGGCAGCATCTTGGGGCTTTAACCCTTAAACTGCCACATACTTGGGGGTTAATGCATCCCACTTTTTTACTGCACTTTAAGTAAACGTCACAATTCACAAAGAAAAAGTAAAATTTTAATGGAACACATTTTTTCATGCAAACAGCATCACAATTACCACAACACTAATCATTATACACACTGCTAATGAACTGTAAAAACTATTTAAAAAAACTACTGGAACAATATGTACAAAGTGCAACTGACACCATGAATGTAAATCACCGAGCCAAATGTGCGTGAACTGGCTGCACTCAAGCACACAGAGGCCAACACTGACACTTACCAGGCTAGTCGAGTGCAGTGGCTTAATCCCAGGGGCAGTGCTGCAGGGTGTCATGCTTGGGTCACAGAATTGCACAGAAACACAGAAGATTGTAGAGACAGCAACTTATTTCAAACACTTCAAACAAACATGTCTCTTTCAGAAGTAAAAGAAGCTCAGTATGAAGGTAGTTCTCGATTAAAGAACAGACAAACATCATAGGGGAGCACAACCCCCAACAGAAGCAGAGAATGTCTGGGGGAGAAACAAAGCAATAAGCCAAATAGAACAGGGACTGTTCAGGCTTTTAAGTAAGCACAGCGTTGTGCGAGAAGCCGCAATCGAGAAGACGGTGATTTATTTATTTTTATGGTGGAGATTCCAGACACACACCCAGCCTTGACCTGAACGCACTCACAAACAGAGACAAAAAAAAAACAAACCGGTAATCAAATAGCAAATAAATAATGTAATGAAAATAGATAATCCAGAGATCTGAACGTTGAACGGGAATGTACAGATAGTCCTACCAGTAGTTCCTGAAACGGTGAAGACGGGTGGACGAGTTCAGGAGTGCTCCTTTCTTTGCGGATGGCCATGATTCCACTTACAGTCCCCATGTACACAGGCAGACGGAAGACAATCCAGACACACAAAACGATCCAGGACAAAATGAATAAGTACAGGTAACCCAACAGTAGGGAGACAGACAGATACTTAAAACACAAATTACAAAAACTTTTTTTTTTTTGCTTTTGGTCACCAGCCCCCTTTTTAAAAGCCGCGCTGACATCCTTTGACCTCAACAGCCCTAGCACCCTCAGCAGAAGACCAATCAGAGCCACTGCATGGACTGCTGGGAGTTGCAGTTTCAAATTCTATTGGCTACTTTCGCCATCCCAAGTCACGGTTTTCTCTACAGTTGCTTCCTGTTCTCTCTACAGTACAGTATTGCCTCGAAAAAAGGCATAAAATTTGTGGAGGATATTTGCGGTTTCCGCTAACAATTATTAGTTCTTAGGAAAAATCTGTGAATGACTGAGGCCGCGAACTCTGAACTATGACTTTGCGGGGGTCTACTGTATATAAAATGCCCTCACAATTACTAATAGTGAGCTCACCCTCTACTATTTATACCGTTCAGGAATAATTATTCACTCTCCATTGGGGCTCCAAAGTTGAATGCATGGTGGAAAAACAAACAAAAACAGAACTGGCCTCTTCAGGTAAGGTTTTACTCCAATCCAATTAAAAACCAAAAGAAAAACAGAACTTTGTTGGGTCAACTTTCACTGCATCTCTCTCCTATTGACTTCTCATCTCACCCTGTCAGGAAAACACTAACTCACCTGCAGATCTGCCAGAGCTGAACTCATGTCCTCCCATCTCCTGTGTCTTTGGCTAACCAACACACTCCTTTCATGTCCACATGTCATTTCTTCTCTTTGCTCGGGTCTCTTTCTGCCCCAATGTGGCACACTTCTTTTCGCTTATGAACCACCCTCTTTATGAGAATACTTGGCTGTGATCAACACTGTCTTTCCATTATCCTGAATTGTCTCTGCTCTCGGGTTTTCGTTTGTGGCAGAGTTTTGGTGGTGCTTTTCTTAACTGCATTTTTTTCAGTGTTTTCATATAGCTTTCAGTCTCTCTTTGGTGGTATACTCAAGGTTTTTTTCTGCTCTTTCTTGTAGCTTTGTGCAAAAGTTTTCCTTTTCTTTTAAGTATTTCTGCATAAGTTTTGTGTGCCATTTTCATGCTCTTTTGCTACACCATTGTGCTAAAGTTTTTTTTCATAGGTAGAGCTTCCCTTTCCCTTCTCCATCATCACTGCCTCTTTTTCTCTACACACTCCTCTCTTTATTTCTCCAAACCCATCCCTGTAACTAGTTTACCAGCCTGTGGATAAACCAGAGGGCACTAGAGCATATCAAGCTAAGCTTTACGCTCACTATGCTGGTTAGGTTTACTACTCCTCTATCAGCAGCCCTATTTTGTGTTAGTGAATTATCTTTAGTAACACAATTTGCAATCTGTATTTTTTCTCAAAATCTACCCAGGTTATATTTATATATAGGGAAATATAAGACAAGATGAAGTGGTGGGCACCCTGAAGACAAACCTTGCATAATTGATAATAAAAGGTAGCAAATATTGAGAAGCTCTTTTCAGACTGACATCAAACAACAGGCTGGCTCAAAATGATAGCAGAATCCCTTAAGAAGAAGCCAGATCAGAAGGGGCGGGGCAAGGAAACCATGACCCGGACGTGGCATCACTGATACTGCCAGTCATTTGCTTTGTAGGGGACAAAGTAGGAGAAGCATTTGGCAACAGCACAAACCCTCGAGTCGGGGAGGAATTACTATTATATTAACGTTCATGTTGTCTTCTGCGTGTACGTATGTGACTATATAATGTATAATTTCTCCTTTAATTTTGTTATAGCCCCAAGCTCTCCAAAATTGAGAAATATTGTCATCAAAGATGAACAAACCAAGATTCTTTTTAGCAGAAGTAAAAAAAAGAATATTGTATGGAAAGAATCTTACCATAGTAACAATATTTATTTAAACAAGTTTAAAGTTAATACACTGTGTCATTTGTAATTATTTTTTATCTTTCCATTTTCTTGGGCAGTATGTAGTACAAATGTAATTTGCACTCCATTATTCTGTTATAGTGGTGTTGTGGTTAGTGCTGCATCCTAATGTTCAGTCCATATGGGAGATTCTTTGACCTTTTCAGTTGACGGATTTCATGTAGTAGGCTAAGCCTGAAAGTCTCATCTTGCCTAATAAGAGGTTCAGTTTATTCTAGGAAATCTGAAGCACAAAGCAGGATTCAAAGTATTTTACATAGTTAGAAAATGACGCACAGCCTTTGAATGTTTTGTACAGCCAGCCTCTTTGCAGCATCAAGTAGATTTTGATTCCCATGGAAATCCACCCTGAATTGTTGATAATGAATTAGTGGCATTTTTTTGTGTTCTTAAATTGTTTGGGAGTGACTGCCCTTTGTTAGACATTTTTCAAAAGGAGTTCTTAATTCATTTGGTGGTTTGTTATAGAAATGGACTATTTGGTTCAGTTGCTTTCCTGACACTTTTGTAAAGAGCTCAGCTCAGCTGCAAAATTGACACTTACAAGGAGCCTTTCTCTATCTACTAACAACTGAATGTAGAGATATTCATGGAGCTTTGATTTTTTTCTCTGGCAAAAAATCTTTCTTTTCATTTTTTGATTAAAGATAATTAAAGATATATCATTTGTAATTAAGGAACTGGGCCATCTGGGAAATGTCATGTGGGTCTGATTGAAGACTGCATGAACCTACCCAAGTTGTGTAATTCTTTGTATTGCTTATATAATTTTTATGTGAACTCTTAAAGTATAAGTTTGATAGTTTTCAAGTCAAAGCTATTACTTCACAATAATGGCTTATATGAATTTGCTATATAAATTTGTATTCTAAAGTGAAGTGTTTTTCAGAAATTTTAAAAATACCTTTTCTGTTCCTTGCACCTTACAAAGGGGCTTAAAGTAACCTAAATTTATGAATTCATGAAAAAAAGGCTTATAGTTATTAAATTAATCCATTTTTCAAGGCAAGAATATTATCGGATATAAATCTGCATATTGAGATTTAACAAATATTGTAAAACAGTGTATCCATTTTGCTTCAGTAAGGAATTAAAAAGTAAACACATTATTAATAAGATTCTGCCATTTAAAAGAAAAACGTCTCTGCACCTCATCTTGGAAATTTTCTGTCCATCTACAATAACCTTTCACCCGCAAGGAACATCATTTCCTCTAGCTCAACTTGTGAAGGCTGCACAGAACACTTACATTTTGAAAAACTAGGACTTTTGTGTGCATTTTCTTTCATGATTTAAACAAATAAGCTAACACTTAAAATCATCAAAATGTCTAACTATAAACACAATGATGTATTAAGCAATTAACAAGTGGTAGTTGGTGGTGCATATGTGGAAAATGTGAAGTGCCTCTGTTATAGGGACTGGAGTGTGCTGCTTCCACAGCTGGAAAAGCTGGATGTGTCGGTGGATGAGCCCTTGTTGTTGCTGCTATATGAACAGCAGATAAGGATGAAATTTTCAGAATCCCGGAGACATTTTTCCACATTCCAAAATTAAACTGGAAGGAACGATCCAAACCTGAAGTAACTTCATTAGAGTAGGTTTGATCTTATTTTTTGCAGTGTAAAATGCATACTTTGCATTTATGCATGCAAGATCCAAGTGATAGTATGAATATTGTTATTATCATTATTGAAGATTGTTATTGTTATTATACAGACAATGATCAAGCATACTGGATTGGTCTACCTGGCTGCCCTTCATATGAGGTACTTATCTATACAGCATTTAGTTTGCTAGAGAAAGACACTGTTATTATCATATGACTCAACATTTCAGTCTGCTTCAGTGAAATAACTCGCCTGAAATACTGTATGTTTGGAACTGCAGTTGGATTACAATAATGTCTAATCAGGAACATGTTTTTTTCCTCATGTCCATGGAGAAATGGGCCCTACAAACTGGCAGGCCTGCTTTCAGTAGGTCTTCAATTTGAGTGTTCACATCTATCCTAAGCAATATAAGCTATAACTTTAAGGTATCAAGGGTAGCACAAAGAAGCTGATGGAAACTGTAAATGCTTTGTTTTGCAAATTTATGTTCATGTCCTGGATATGGGCATTTTTGAACCATTTTCTCAAAATACAAAATTGCTCTGAACAGCTTCAGACATGTATTTGGTTTCATGATGATTAATTTCATTTTTACTTCTAATCTCCACCCTGTGGAGTGAGCAGAACAGGAAATGTATTATGACTATAGATAAATGTATCATAGACTATGAATAATCTATTATAAAATAAATTATTTATAGTTTCTTTTCATTATCACAAGAATGCCTTATAAATGTGGAAGGTATGTTTTCTTAAATAAGAAGCTTTGCTGCTTCAAACTGGGCGTATTTGGTAAGTTTAAGCCTTTTTTCTTGCTTGGACCTGGATAACCTTAACACTAGAATCTCTGAAGCCTATGAAAAAACTTGTAATACTGGGCCAACTGGGCCTTCTCACCTCTCCATCAGCATCTTTTGTTTTGTCAATGTGTCGATCAGCACAAGCAGCAGGCAGCCTGCTATTCCATCCCCCCACTGCTGCATCTCAATTCGGACAAAAAGTTCTCCTAGCTCAAGTATGTTTATCTGGGTGTGAGGTGCCTGGAGTTCTATAGGATAAATAATATATCATTATTTGGAACACATAAATTTCATCAATTCATGTGTGTTCCATGTCTACAATGATCTGGATAAATGTAGGATGACAGGAAATGCCATGAAAGAAATGTTGAACACATAGCTAAAACAGAAACTTTTTTCATGTTACAGTACTAATGACATTTTGACATGAAGTGTATAATGTGTGAAGACTGAAGTCCAAATGTCAAATAAACACTTTCACAAGAGAAACAGATATAACAAAATAAGTGTGCTTTATTCAAGAATTTAACCGAAGTAAAAGAAATTGGAATAGGGTACGACACACACACCCAAATATATGTCTGCTTGGATGGTGTAGCGGTAAGAACTGCTGTCTCCAAGTTGAAAGGTGCCAGGTTCGATTCCAAGTCTTTCATGCATTAAACTGTTTTGAGCACTGAGCAGCTATTATTATTACTATGACAAAATAAAAACATACATTTGATTTATTTCAGTCTGTAACAGCCAGTGTAAATATATGGTACTTGTAAAAGTTAGAATTTTGTTTCATTATTCACTTTTATTCTCTCAGTCACATTCACACTCCATTCCAATCTGACGCTATTAGTTTTCAAATAAAGACGTGCTATAATAGAGGTGAACTCAGATAAGTATGAGTGTTCTACATTGGAGAAAGAGAACAGAAGCCCTTCCCTCAAGTAACGTCCACTCACTAATAAGAACAAAGCAGCTGCACCAGGCATAAAGGTGAAAGATGGCACCATTTGGATGCAGCAAGAGGTCGGGTGTCATCCTACTAGTGAATCTGCCACTCACATGTTCTTCAACGAAACAGCAGGGCTTACAGAGCTTGCCAAGGTATCGTGCAAAGTCCTGTTTGTGATTATGTTTTGTAATAGTCCTTATATAAAAAACATTTATATGTTAGTTATATAAAAGCCAGATCGATGGAGAGGTGCAAAGGAATTTAAGGTGGTCCAAGATTACACATTTTTTTGTAGGCTTCATGGATTCTAGTGTTAAGCCCTATTGAAAGATGTAAGAACAGACAATGTATTTTTTTTAAATTAATAAAAAAACACTTTCATTTAGATCACAAAATTATGTGTCAAATTATTATATACCATGATTGTGAACAAATAAATTTGATTTCCAAAAACAACATGTTATAAATCAATGTCTCTTTATGATTGAATACTAATGAGCCAATAGCTAAATTGATCATTCACCGTCTAGCTGTGGGCCTTTAAGAGCACAAAGGATGCTCATGTGATGCCATCTATTGGATGGAAATTGGGTAGAAGTAAAGTACTGTAAGTAAAGATAGTCCTAGTCACTGAAGCAGCCTGCCATACAGATACCCTGGGGTTGAATATACAGGGAACAATACAGATATTAAGACAGGTAAGAGGCCAAAGATAACAGTTGTAGAGCTGGATTTGACATTTTTTCCTATACTTTATAAAGAAAAGAACTTAAGTGGTTAGTTGGTACCTTTCATTTTAGGTGCATGTCATGGGTAATATAATAACATGATAAAACAACTCCCATGCCTGTTCACTGTCTGTGTGGAGTTTGCATTTTCTTTCAGTGTCTGTTTCAAGGTATTTCAGTGCATTCCAATTTTCCTTCCACCTCCCAAAGAAGTGTGGGTCAGGTTAATTGCTGATTTTAAATTGGATCAGTATGGATATGCAAGTTGGACCTGCAATAAACTGGCCATTGTCCAGGGTTGTTTTCAGCCTTGTGCCAAATGCTGCCAGGATATATTCTGCTTCCCAAAGACCCTGAACTGGATTATGTTGGCGTGGAAAAGTTATGTTATATTATACACTCCATTGTAATCTTGGGTACATACAACAAACCTGCACACTTATACATTACATTCTTCATGCTGTAAAATGTGTACAGTCACAGAAAAAACAAAAGTGAACTGGGCAAAATAATGCTGAAACCACTTCTATACTGTATGTTTATTATTTTCAAATTTATTATTGATTTTAAAGTTTCTATTCAGTACAACCTCACAGTACCATAATAAAATAAGTAAACTTGCAAAAAACTTTTCCTATGAACTGAATAAAAGCACATATGTCTAGGGGCATTATTTCAAATCTGACAGACTGTAATTCTAAGATATCATAGCGAGTCACTGGTTAAGCCAGGGATTGAATTTCCATTCTGTTAGATGTTAAGTTTTCAGCTCTATTTTTACACCTACCTCCCTTCTTGAAAGAAGAGATTTGCTTAATGAAGTGAACTCTTGTCCACTGCACTCCTTGTGGGTGTCAAGACAAAAATTGCTCCTGACAGCAAAACATACCCAAGGGTGAAAAAAAATAGTCTATTCAAGTTCGTCAGATTGTTGGACAATGCTGGATAGCTCAATACTTATGAATAAATCATGTTATAATATCAGATGACCAGTAGAAGAGGATAAATTAAGGTCACGTTCTGTTTTGATACTAAATGTAAAAATAATGATATACATTTGCATACAGTACAGTGTACATGCTGTTGTTCAGGTTCATACTGAAATGTAAAGTACAAACACACTATAATGTCTTACCAAAATATCAATAACAAATCCAAACAAATGTTTTGAAGTTTATGGAATGTGGGTGTATATTTAAAAAATGTCCAAAGATTAAATGTATGTTATATTTCAATAGAGGCATCCAGTCCATGGCTAATTCTTGTTTGGAGTCTGAATTTGCCAGGGTAGAATCAAGCCTCATAACCCCTGACCCTGATCTAAGCTCAAAGATTTATTTGAGAATGTTATGTTATGGTCTATTTCAAAAATCTTTACATTTGTGAGTTTAAACTACCAAATACTTTCTTTAAAAGTTGAATTTTACAATAAAATATTTTTAGCATAAACAAAAAATCAGTGCAGTGTTTAAATATTCAGAGAGGGCCCTTATGACAGCAAGAGAGTATAGAAAGGTAACAAAATTGATACCTTCACTATACATAATAAGGAAGAAATAAGCACAAATGCAAAGTAAGTGCAGAAAATAAATCCTACAGCCCATCTGGAACTCCTCTACAGGCATGAAGTACCACCTGTTACAATCATGTTTCACTTTCATCTTCTGTTTCTCTCTTTCTACCTAGATTCTGGCCTTTCTTCCTTTGTACCACTGTCCTTCTGATTACCCTCTGAAAGGATCTCTTTAGGTCTGGTGCCTTTAATCCTAAGCTTAAGGTCACGTTTGCCCAAGACTCATAAACGATTGCCTGAGGCATGGATGGACTTCCATTTGTTTGAGAAATAGCAGACTTGAACCCAGCATTGTGATTCCTGGTGTCGCAGCCTTCAGTTGTCCTTAAAGTGTCTTGTAGATTCCCAATTGCCTGTTTTTTTTTAAAGAACAGCACTATCTCATTATTTCGTTCTGCTGCCATGTGTACCAAAGGGGCAGGAGATTTCTTTTCTAATCTTGCAGACTTTTCAAGGTCATGTCAGGTGTGCCCCAAGCCTAGGCTAGGATGACTGCAATCTCACATCGTGGTAAAGTATTGCACACTTCTACCAAGACGGCAACTACCTCCATCTCTTGCTGTTGCTAGTACTCTCTTGTCTGATGCATTTCTGGGGTACACAGAACACCTGCAAAATTTATTGTCCCATAATAGCCATTGACTTCCCATACTGCCAAATCCAGGACCTTTGCTACTTACATTTATTTAGTTGACCAATGCCTTTATCCAATGTGTCTTACAACATTTGAGATACAGTTGGTTACATTTCTTTTCTTTTTCCAGTTGGAGCACAGGTGGGTGAAGTGACTTGCTCAGGGTCACACAGTATCAGTGGTTGGTTTTGAACTCACAAGCTCAAGGTTTGAAGTCCAAAGCCTTAACCACTGTGCCAAACTGCCTGCCTACTGCTACTACATTTGGTTCTTTCTATCCCTGTCCTAGAAGTATAATGTGTAAGTGTGTCATCCTGACGGTGATTTTGTTCCTTACTGTATGTAAATGTCATATATTCATAAACTTTGGTGTAGACATATTTATAAATCTGTGCAATCACTGTGATCCACCACTCAGTGGTTCAAATTGAATATTTATGAATATAATGAGTGCTGCAGTATTTGACACTGGCCTTGTGTACTTCAGTTTGCACATATTTTGGAAAATATGTAGTTTAAGCGACCATGTCTTTTTTTTTTTTGTTTTGTAATTTTTCCTCCACTACTGCACCCCTGCAGTATAATTTGAATCAAAGTTTATTAACTGTTATGTATCAGAAGTGAATTTTCACACCACCAGGTCAGTGTATGATTGGTGCACGACTGCTGACAAAGCCATCATCCATTCCATTTTGGCCATTCTCAGCCTGATGTTTGAATTAGGTAACATTCTATTATGCAAGCAAACATCATCATTCATCTGCACTAACAGTTGAACTGCCATTTTTGAGGTTTATGTAGCTGGTTGCCCCCTAAATCTGATTTCTTGATTATTCACAGTCCTCTGCATCCTTCACATTTTTTAATATCATATGATAACACCACCAACCACATCTCCTTTGGCCTGCTTCTGGACCTAACCCCCTCCACTGCTATCTTGGGGCCTTCACTAAGTATTTCCCTTAACTCAACATTTATCTTACAATCACTCCATGACACTCCACATGTCCATCTGATCATTCTCTTCTCTGCTCTTTCCAGCTTTGCTTCATGTAAATTAAAAAAAAAAAAAACAGTTTGAAAGTTTTCCTCTCACCATATGCATAGTTATGGAGATATTACCTTTAAAATAAAACAATTTCATAATAAATGTATCTATTTTAAATGAGAATAGTCAGCATCAAGTGGAAGTACTGCAATTTACTTTTGATAACTTTCAAAGATTCACTGAAAAACATAGAAGTTGTTAGTGTATAACATTAAAGCCAAAGAATTCACAGTTTAGAAAAATCAGGGATCTAAAATTATCCTGAGGGCTGAGAAAGCTGTAAAGTATTTGCAGAAGGCTTCTACAATGTGTTTTCTACTGGAGCTGGGTTTTTTAAGATACTGTATAGCGTATCCTTAACATAGTAGAGGATGGGACAGAATTCTTCTACATGGGCATAGTTAGGTGGCAGTGCTACATAAATGGTAAATGGCCTGTATTTGATATAGCGCCTAACTAGAGTTCAAGAACCCCCCTAGGCGCTTTACAACACAACAGTCATTCACCCATTCACACGCTGGTGATGATAAGCTACTATGTAGCCACAGCTGCCCTGGGGCACACTGACAGAAGTGAGGCTGTCGAACACTGGCACCACCAATCCTTCCGACCACCACCAGCAGGCAAGGTAGGTTAAGTGTCTTGCCCAAGGACACAACAGCTGCATTCTCATGCCGGGAGCCAGGATCGAACCTGCGACCCTCCGATTGCTGGACCACCCGCTCTACCGACTGAGCTACTGCTGCCCTAAAACTATTCAAAATTCATTGAGGATGATTTCATTGAAGACAGTAAGAGAACAAGAGCTTAGTTCAGAAAGCACCCAACAGTATAACAAAAATAAATGTTTGATAGATTCCTAGTCTGTGGCAAATTTATAACATGTGGCTCAAAGGAGTTGATGTCAGATGTTTCTGGTTGATCTCCAAAAATGAGAACAGTCTACAAATGTATTTTGTATTAATCGATGTCTAGCACAAAATTTGAAGGAATGTAATTCTTGAAGAGTAGATTTTTATTTGTTAGCTGTGATTGGAATTACAAAGTCTTTCTCCCAACATTGTCTTTTGGCATCTTCTAGACATGCATATTATTTAGAACATTACTTCTTTATTTCTGTGATTGTCTAATAGAAGTAACTGTATAGTACATAAATTAACTAAATGACATACAGTGTGCTTAAATTAAAAAATCACTTATGATTAGGGGAACGTTGCAAGTTCTATTTTCCACAGAGCTGTTCACGCTATAAAGAAGTATCTTCAAATATATATTTCTGTAAGAATCTCAATACCGCACAACTGCTAAGCATTAAAGCACAAATGACAATAAATGAAAATACCATTGGTACCAGGTTTTCAATGAGTTTTGACCCAGTGAATAAATTATGATGCACTCAGTAGAAGTTAATGAGAAGAAGAGATACTACACTCCCTTATCATAGTAATTCATGTACTTAGAGAATAAAATATATATACCAGTATATCTCAAAATCCCTTTGGGATTCCACAACCCAGTAACACTTCTATAGCCTGGTAATACCAAATTTTCTTCCTTCCACTGTAGATCTCTGGAGCAACAATTACCACAAAGAAAGCATTTTTATATTCCAAATACATTAATATATAAATTCATCTATAGTCTGAAAAAGGAAATAGCTACATAAACTTTAAAAATATGGGCATTAGAAAAATATTTTAATTCCACTATTTCTTATTTCCATCCATTATCTAACCTGCTACATCCTAACTACAGGGTCAAGGGGGTCTGCTGGAGCAAATCCCAGCCAACACAGGGCATAAGGCAGGAAACAAACTTCAGGCAAGGCACCAGCCCACCGCAGGGCACAAACACTAGGGACAATTTAGAAGTGCCAATGCACCTAACCTGCATGTCTTTGGACTGTGGGAGGAAACCAGAGCACCCGGAAGAAACCCACACAGACATGGGGAGAACATGCAAACTCCACACAGGGAGGACCCGGGAAGCAAACCCGGGTCTCCTTACTATGAGGCAGCAGTGCTACCCACTGCGCCACAGTGATGCCCTTATTTTTTATCTCCCATGAGAGATTTCAAAAACCCTGCTTTTCAGGATGGCAATAAACTTTTACTTCAGTAAAGGTTTGAAAATTTCTGCAAATATGACACTGAAAAAATATGACTTTAGACCTTGAGCACCAGTGATTACAATATAATTTTACTCAAGTTTATGATAAATTCTGAAATCTTTTGATACTCATTACTTATGTATAGCTTATATTCAAATAAACAGTTTGGACTAGAAATATGGAGGTGCAAATCATCAGTTGTTATCTTTGGTAGGCATTTCTCAACAATTTCTGAGGTCAGAAGGACAGATAATAGGAAAAGGGTAGTTTATTAAACAAATACATCAACAAAGAGGCAGGTATCACAGAAGGAACAGAAACATCAATAGGGATAAAATAAAGTAGACCTATGCCTTTCTGGGCTTAGCTATTACAAGACAGAGATCCTGCATTTACAGTTGTGCTTGAAAGTTTGTGAACCCTTTAGAATTTTTTATATTTCTGCATAAATATGACCTAAAACATCATCAGATTTTCACTCAAGTCCTGAAAGTAGATAAAGAGAAACCAGTTAAACAAATGAGAGAAAAATATTATACTTGGTAATTTATTTATTGAGGAAAATGATCGAATATTACACATTTGTGAGTGGCAAAAGTATGTGAACCTCTAGGATTAGCAGTTAGTTTGAAGGTGAAATTCGAGTCAGGTGTTTTCAATCAATGGGATGACAATCAGGTGTGAGTGGGCACCTTGTGTTATTTATTTATTTTTTTCTCCTTTTTCTTTTTTTCCTTTATTAATTTTATTGCAATCCATACAAAGCAATCAAGTTTTTACAAAAAGAAGAATTGAGTTAAGAACAGCTCGATCCCCACCCCTGAGAGAGAGAGTAAGCCAAACAGCGTAAAATTTAAGGCTTGTAAACATACCTAAATTAATAAATTCTCTGTGCTTCATGACCTTATTTTAAAATGTTACTGATTAGCTCCTGCCATGTTTTGAAAAAAGTCTGTACGGATCCTCTAACTGAGTACTGTATTTGATTTTTTCCAATTTCAAATAATATAACACATCAGTTTCCCACTGACTTAAAAGAGGAGAGTTCTTCCAGTTTATCAGAATCAGTCTGCGTGCCAAAAGTGTAGTGAATGCAATCACAATTTGTTTGTCTTTCTCCACTTTAAGCCCCTCTGGAAGAACCCCAAACACAGCTGTTAATGGGTTAGGAGGGATTGTGAGTCCAAGGCTGTCTGAAAGGTAATTAAAAATTTTGGTCCAGAATGATGTTAATTTGGTGCAGGACCAGAACATGTTACCTATTGAAGCTGGGACTTGGTTGCAACGTTCGCAGGTTGGATCATGCCCTGGAAACATTTTGGAGAGTTTTAGTCAAGACAGATGTGCTCGATATATAATTTTGAGTTGTATAATTGTATGCTTTGTGCATATGGAGCTCAAGTGAATTCTCTGCATTGCTACTTTCAACTCCTTTTCTGATATGTTAATTGAGAGATCTTTTTCCCAGTGTCCTCTTGGATCTCTGAAAGGGAGGGATTGTAAAATGATTTTATATATTTTAGAGATGGAGTCTAAGTCCTAAAGAACAGGGATCTATAAAAGTCTGCTCTTCACAACACGTTTGTGGAAGTGTATCATGGCACGAACAAAGGAGATTTCTGAGGACCTCAGAAAAAGAGTTGTTGATGCTCATCAGGCTGCAAAAGATTACAAAACCATCTCTAAAGAGTTTGGACTCCACCAATCCACAGTCAGACAGATTGTGTACAAATGGAGGAAATTCAAGACCATTGTTACCCTCCCCAGGAGTGGTCGACCAACAAAGATCACTCCAAGAGCAAGGCGTGTAATAGTCGGCGAGGTCACAAAGGACCCCAGGGTAACTTCTAAGCAACTGAAGGCCTCTCTCATATTGGCTAATGTTCATGTTCATGAGTCCAACATCAGGAGAACACTGAACAACAATGGTGCGCATGGCAGGGTTGCAAGGAGAAAGCCACTGCTCTCCAAAAAAAATATTGCTGCTCGTCTGCAGTTTTCTAAAGATCACATGGACAAACCAGAAGGCTATTGGAAGAATGTTTTGTGGACGGATGAGACCAAAATAGAACTTATTTGGTTTGAATGAAAAGCGTTATGTTTGGAGAAAGGAAAATACTGCATTCCAGCATAAGAACCTTATCCCATCTGTGAAACATGGTGGTGGTAGTATCATGGTTTGGGCATGTTTTGCTGCATCTGGGCCAGGATGACGTGCCTTCATTGATGGAATAATGAATTCGGAATTATATCAGAGAATTGTAAAGGAAAATGTCAGGACATCTGTCCAAGAACTGAATCTCAAGAGAAGGTGGGTCATGCAGCAAGACAACGACCCTAAGCACACAAGTCGTTCTACCAAAGAATGGTTAAAGAAGAATAAAGTTAATGTTTTGGAATGGCCAAGTCAAAACCCTGAACGTAATCCAATCGAAATGTTGTGGAAGAACCTGAAGCGAGCAGTTAATGTGAGGAAACCCACCAACATCCCAGAGTTGAAGCTGTTCTGTATGGAGGAATGGGCTAAAATTCCTCCAAGCCGGTGTGCAGGAATGATCAAAAGTTGCCGTTATTGCTGCAAAGCGTGGTCACACCAGATACTGAAAGCAAAGGTTCACATACTTTTGCCACTCAGAAATATGTAATATTCGATAATTTTCCTCAATAAATATATGACTAAGTATAATATTTTTGTCTCATTTGTTTAACTGGTTTCTCTTTGTCTACTTTTAGGACTTGAGTGAAAATCTGATCATGTTTTAGGTCATATTTATGCAGAAATATAGAAAATTCAAAAGGGTTCACAAATTTTTAAGCACAACTCTATATGGTGTAGCTAAGTGCACCTTTCCATAATTCCTCCTTAACACCCACACATTTCTCTCGAGTCAAACTGGACTCCGGACAATGGACTTCTCCCCTGCAACACGAACCCTCACTTCTACTCCAGACCCGATTCCATCTTCATCTGACTTGTGGTGAGGAAGGCTTTTTAAACTACTGTTCAAAAGGACATGTGGGTCAACGTGGAAGTTGCTAATGTATTTTCTGTAAAAGAGCTTTATCAGAATATGATCAAAGGGCCAAAATAAGACTTGTGCAATGTGTTGAATATGTTGTCAGAAATAAAATAAAAATATGAATTTGGCATGCAGAGAGTGACCTTGGCGTTACCTGGATTTCAAATGTAACATGCCTTTGCTTAGAAATCCAGGTTTTGAAATCTTTCTCTGTTGCTTTGCGGATATGTTCATTCATTTCTGTCAGTTTCTTTTTTTTCTGACTGCAAAATTGCAACTATGGGCATATTTACTACATAAGTGACTGCATTAGCATGCTGTAATCTATAGACAAGTGATTTGAAAAAATATTTTCATTAGCATTTAGTCTTGGATCATTTACTGCATTAACTGTTTTGGCTGTATGAAATTATTTCAATTTAGATTAATATTTTTCACAAATAATCTTCTTAATTATGGAAGTAATTTTATTTTCTTTAAATACTGCCCTTTTCACTAGCTTTCCAATGATCATGACACATGAATAGTAAGGATATTTCAAAGAAGGAAACTTTGAAGGACAAAATTGCTATTCCAAAAACATGTCATACCCCAGTTTTCAATCCACATCTGAGAAGGGATTTTTCTGTACATAGGGTAAGAAGTAGTGATGAATTCTTATGGCATTTAAAACACAAATTTAAGGTTCTGCCACTCTGACCCTTCAAAGTCATTTGCCTTGCTTATACTTGAGCTTTATAAGAAAACACAATATATGCCCTAAACAGTTGTGTTATAGGTCTGTACTTGAAATAAGACAAGACTTTTGGTTCCCTGTAGATGGAATGTTATATAAAATGAGTTGGTTTGCACGACTGTTTCAGGTTTTGAAAGCATGTGCTTTACAGAAACTACAGTATGTTTTATTGGAAACAAAGCTTTATGTGATAAACGGTTAGAGAATATAAATGTAGATAAAAATAACTTTATTAAAAAACTGTTCAAATTTATTCACTTTGTACAATTTCTGCATTTCAAAATATACATACCTGAGAGTACCTTGCTTATCCTGCTTGCTGTCAGGGATGCCAGGGGCAACGACCCGGCTGGGACACCATGAGGGTCCGGAAGAGGGTCAAAGCCCACAGTGGATCACGTGGGGGCCGCCTTCCTGGTTGCTCTGGGGGCCACGGGTACAGGGCATGGAAGCACCATCCTGTAGGGGCTCGTGGTCACCGCCAGGAGGCGCCCCAATGCCTTGGGGACCTGTTACCCCAGCACTTCCGCCACACCAGGAAGTGCTGGGGGGAAGATTTAGGACGGCACCCGGAGAACTGCCGGGAGGACAGCCGGCACTTCCGCCACGCTGGGGCGTGGCCAAGGGAGGAATGCTGGGAACACCTGGGGCTCATCAGGGAACTGGATAAAAGGGGCCGTCTCCGTTCATTCAGGGCTAGAGTCGGGTGGAAGAAGGACAAGGTAGAGAGGAGAGTGGAGGCGGCCCGAAGAAAGGCATTGAGTGGCCAGGACTGTATTGGGGTTTGTGCACTTTGAACTGGGTCTGAGTGACCGTATTATTGTACATATTTGTAAAATAAACGTGTGGTGGTTTGAAAACAACATGTCCGCCTGTCTGTGTCCGGGTCGGCTCCACATCTGGCATAGTCGGCAGGATGCTCTGCCTGTTACAAGGCGGGGACCTGTAAACCAAAATTCTGTTGTGGACAGCCTGGCGCAGCAGGGGACCCCACCCACGTGCCGCGGGTGCTGCGTGCACACAGCCCCGCGGGGTAAAGGAACCCCACGGACCACCAGGGGTCCGTAGGAGAGCCGTCTTCCCCTGTCACGGGCTGGTGGTGTGCATGGCATGACTGCAGTGGTCTCTGACGAGCGCTCCGTTGTTGGAGGCGCCCGAGACGGCATTGCGTCCAGAGAGGCCACGCCGAGGACGTTTCCTTGGTTGGACGAGTCCGGGGAGGTGAGTGCCCCTTGGGGGCCGCGTGTGTTTTTGCTTTTCCAGGCAGGGACTTCCCGGATCCACGTCAGTGGTGGGCGCATGCCGGTCTGCGGGGCTCCGGCAGCACGGCGGCAGCCGCGAGGGCTGCGGAGAAGGAGACACTGCAGCTCGAGGGCACCGGCAACAACAGGGCTGCCGGCAAGCACGTCGCCACCGCAGAAGAGGAGGCAAGATGGCCGCGGACCAGAAGTCCCTCCCCCTGACAGGCACGGGATTGGACGGTGTGTCTTGTGTGCCCGCCGATGACTGCAGAGAGACGGGACCAAGGAATGTCCATCACGGGCAGGGGGTAGACCTGATTGGGCCGGAGGAGAAGGCCCACAGGAAGTGGCCGGTGTCGGAGGCTGACAAACAGGTAGGCTCCGCGTCGGTTAACTTCCTGTCTTTGCCGGCTGCTCTGGCGGAGCAGGAGGCGTGCCTTCAGCCCGCAGAGCAGCGTTTATTGCAGATGCTACGTGCCCTCCGGGCTGATGTGCAGGTACTGGAGAGGAAGGCGCTTGCGGCGCTAAAGGTGTTTGCGACAACGAGACAGCGCGACGCTGGAATCTCCAGCCGGAGCGGTACGGAGGAGACGGTGAGTACAGCCGACTCCGTATAGCATGCAGGAGGGTCTGCTGAACATGGCTGTGATGCCAAAGATCAGCTTCGAGTAAGCATCCCTCCGACAGGAGGTGCGGCGCCGCGGGCTGTATGCATGGCGAGGGGGGAGTCCGTGAGGACGCTGAATGGACACGGGCTGCTAAGTGCCCCGGGTCCTAGCGCCCTCCGCCCTGAGTCGGCTGCGGTCTCGCGCCCCACTGTAGGGACGCAGACGGGAAAGAGGCTCTTTCTTTGTAATAAGGAGTCTCAAACCATCATGGCGTCCCAGAGTGAAAGGAGGAATGAGAGGCTGGGTGCCGATTCCTCCAATAGGAAGGGACGTGGTGCTGGGTGCACCCGTCAGAGAGCTGGCCGCCCTCTGTGGGGGCAGAGGGAATCCCTGAGGCCGGCAGAGAGAGCGCAGGTGGTGCCGGCGGTTCCACCATCAAGAGGGACACGGAAGCTGCGGAGAGGGTGCCGAACAGGCAAGTGCCGGGGTGCCGAATGGAGGGGGGAAACGCTGCCAGTGCGTGGCACAGGAAGGGTGCCTAGGCAGCGGTTCTGCCCCTGTGTTGTTCTCTATTGCAGAGACGGACCCCGGGCGAGCAGTAGAACCCCCTTCATTGGGGACCTGCCCTCAGATGTCGGACCGTCTGTTGAGGGATCTCTCTGCTGGTGTGCGGGTGCCACCACGGCTGGAGGAGGCTGCAAGGGAGAGAGTGACTCCAACCAAAGGGGCGTGGAGGCCTCGGAGGGGGTGCCGAACGAGGGGGCCCCGGGGTGCCAGTAAGAGGGGGGAGTGCAACCTGTGCGAGGCACAGGGGAGCACCAAGTGGTGGTGCTCAGGCCGCGTTTCCCCCCCTTATCCCTGCTTGGAGAGCGGGACCGGACCCGCTGTCCTGGAGTAGGACCTGCTTCAGGGCTGTGCTGCCCTCACGGGACGGGTCGCTCTCCCCCTCCAGTGGTCTTCTCTGGCTGTGGGGCTCTGTCAGGGATGCCAGGGGCAGCGACCCGGCTGGCACACCGTGAGGGACTGGAAGAGGGTCAAAGCCCACCCTGGATCACGTGGGGCAGCCTTCCTGGTTGCTTTGGGGCCACGGGTACAGGGCATGGAAGCTCCACCCTGTAGGGGCCCGTGGTCACCGCCAGGAGGCGCCCCAATGTCTTGGGGACCTGTTACCCCAGCACTTCCGCCACACCAGGTGTGGCGGAAGTGCTGGGGGGAAGATTTAGGCGGCACCGGAGAGCTGCCGGGAGGACAGCCGGCACTTCCGCCACGCTGGGGCGTGGCCTAGGGAGGAATGCCGGGAACACCTGGGGCTCATCCGGGAACTGGATAAAAGGGGCCGTCTCCGTTCATTCAGGGCTAGAGTCGGGTGGAAGAAGGACAAAGTAGAGAGGAGGGTGGAGGCGGCCCGAAGAAAGGCATTGAGTGGCCAGGACTGTATTGGGGTTTGTGCACTTTGAACTGGGTCTGAGTGACCGTATTATTGTACATATTTGTAAAATAAACGTGTGGTGGTTTAAAAACAACATGTCCGCCTGTCTGTGTCCGGGTCGGCTCCACATTGCTTTATTATCTTTTTTAGCTAGCAGATTAGCTAGTTAGCAGATTGTATATCCAAAGAAAATTACAAATCAATAAAACTGCCATAATTCTATATCTAGTTTACAACATGACACTGAATTTTCTACATGATTAAAAACATGGCAGAAAGGTACTTCCTATTAATGGCTAAGCACAGCCCCGATGTTAAATTAGACACAATACAACTTCTAATCAACGTCTATAAATGAAATAGTAAGTCCATTGATAGTGTGTAAGTTTGTTTGCTTCTGCATGCGCATTATTATTGGTCCAACCCAGGGAGAGGAGTTATAACGGGACAACCCAAAAACTAGCACTGCAGATCCCATCAGGCAGCAGGAGTGCACTACTCTTGATGGAGGATATTGTCATCAACATGTACAACATTGGGCATTTTGGATAATTAATAAGTATAATACAACCTAAATAAAAATTTCTAATGAGAATTTTTTTCCTTTATGAAACAAAAAATAATCACCCCACAAAACTCTGTAGCTCCAGTTTAGCACCACTACCACAACAAGTTCATTACAGCTCTTTACTTGGTACTTTACCTTTTAAATTTTGCTTCTTTTTTGTTAATTAATTTTAAAATAGTCACCTTGAGAACCGACACTTTCATATTAGAAAGTTACAACTCTGAAGATGTTGTACACAGAAATACATTTTTCATCATAAAATCTAATTTTATTGATTGCTGAGCACTCTTAGCTTTGATTACTTTGTCTGTTTTGTTCCAAAGGATTGTGCTAATGAAAGACAGTCGACAGCTGCCAGTTCAACAATCATGACATAATTTTGCACATCATAATCTTCTGCAAGATTTTATTTTGTAATGCAACAACATCAAGAAACGTCAAGAAATGATTAGGTGTTTAGTCCTGCTAAAAATAGTATGGAACATAACTCCAAGGCGTTGAAGATGCCTGTTCTTGGAGGAGAGTTTCTGCTGCATAAATGATTCTCTGCTAAACAGAACAAGGATGGCTGAAGGTGTTGTTCATTATAGGCTCCAGTTTTAAACCAGAAACAAATATTGGGTTGCCACAAAATCCTCAGTCCTAACTATCAGCACATGGCTACTTCAACTAAATACCTTAAGTTAAGGTTTACATGTACGGGTGCTCCGGTTTCCTCCCACAGTCCAAAGACATGCTGGTTAGGTGGATTGGTGATCCTAAATTGTCCCTAGTGTGTGCTTTGTGTGTGTGTGTGTGCCCTGCAGTGGGCTGGCACCCTGCCCAGTGTTTGTTTCCTGCCTTGCACCCAGGGTTGGCTGGAATTGGCTCCAACAGACCCCCGTGACCCTTTAGTTAGGATGTAGCAGGTTGGATAATGGATGAGTGGATGTAAATCTCTCTTTAGAACACCTCATGCACAAGTCTCACCTATTGAATATGAAATTGACATCAACATGCTAACCTAAAATATTTAGGCTAGAGGAAGACTGCCAGCCCATACAGGCTCAGTTAGCATTGTCTTTTTAAGTGACAAAGTGCAAGTCTTAAATCTACTCTCTTAAAAAATATTTTTTCTTTAATGGCATTTTTTTCTTTACTGGGTAATGTGGTTCTTTATAGGACTATAGCTTGACAAATAACCATTTCATTCTAAAAGAGTGCTATGTGCTTTGAAGAACTTAATATGTAGAAAAAAACTGAAATTATTAATGTATGGTAGGCTACCTAGCAGGCTACTTACAGATTAAGAAAACCTAAACTTAGCCTGTTATACTGTATGCAGTGAGAGTCTTTTTGAAATCATGAGCCATTGGTATTTCACAAACCTGTTCCCATCTTTTCATGGTTATTCTCTGTATGGAGCCTATGTTACGCATCTAAAAAAATAAAGGTTCTTTCTGGAGCCTTCATGTGGATGGCTCTTTTGGTAACCAAAAATTGTTCCTCTGTGGCATTGCACTAATGAGCCACTCAGACCCCTGTATTTTTGTGTACTTTCTAGAATCTTCAGGATGGGAAATAAACTCTGTACTAGGTGAAGGAAGAACATTGGAATCTTTGTTATCTTAGACATGAGAACTCTAAGAACTTTTTATGTGTGCCATAACATGAGAACTCTAAGAACTTTTTATGTGTGCCATAACAGATCATTCTGTATATAAAGTATATAACCCTTCTAATACCAACACTACCTGTATACAAAACATGATGATAAGATAACAATGTTTGATGAATACTTTGCATTAGCACGGACAGTAAGGTTTGACAGAAGGAGAATATTTTAATTTGTCATTATTTATATACTAGCTTAGTGAAACACCTATTTATTAAAAAAAAAAAAACTTAATGGTACAATGGTAAGCCTGTTTGTGTCAATCACATTGTGCATTTACAAACCTTTGCTTAGAGGATATGCCTTACATCTCTCTTTACTTGTATGTCGTGTCATATGTCATGTTGCCTTTTTTCATCTGACTTTTCCTGCCTTCTTGTGGACACCAGAGAACGTGACAAACAGATATGCGCCACACAGTTTACAATTTTACACCGGCCACTTGTCTTTGTTCACTGGACATTATTTACCCTTGTGGAGGCCAGATGACATTACACCCGAGCCAGGGCATCTATATATATAGAAGCCACCTTGTGTAACTACTTCTTTATTTAGTCAGTGTGTTGCTTTCTCTAAGATATTTTTCTGGAAATTGTGTATGTTTATAATTGTGTCATATGTTAATTTTATAATTTTATAATTTTGTCATATGTTTTAGTTGGGACTTAAAGATTGACTGGTCTTTAGGTTTTACATACCGTATATATATATATATATATATATTGTTACGCATGCTTGCGAGTAGGAGGCCACGGATGGACCTTAAAACACATCCAAAGACGTTCGCCGGTGGGAAATGGTGGGGTACTAACCTTTCTCCTTTGTTTTCCAGAAGTAAAGACACTCCGCCATAAGGCACTGTACCGCAGTACGTCCACTTCCGCCCTTCCTCCGCCATCTTCCCTGATGTCAGCAGTCCCACCATCCCTCACGCCTCCTTCCCAGCATTCCTCCACTTCCAGCTCCTCCCATATAAAATGGCCGCCGACGCCTAGTATGGCGTCGTGCAGATGAATGTTTTGTTTTCTCTGTTTGACCCGTTTTTTTTGTTGTCTGTGGATTGTAGACAATATACGGGGCCGGAAAAACCCCAAACCTTTTTCTGTTTTGCTCTGAATCCTTTACAATATATATATATATATATATATATACAGTGCATCCGGACAGTATTCACAGCGCATCACTTTTTTCACATTTTGTTATGTTACAGCCTTATTCCAAAATGGATTTAATTCATTTTTTTCCTCAGAATTCTACACACAACACCCCATAATGACAAAGTGAAAAAGGTTTACTTGAGGTTTTTGCAAATTTATTAAAAATAAAAAAAACTGAGAAATCACATGTATATAAGTATTCACAGCCTTTGCTCAATAATTTGTCGATGCACCTTTGGCAGTAATTACAGCCTCAAGTCTTTTTGAATATGATGCCACAAGCTTAGCACACCTATCCTTGGCCAGTTTCGCCCATTCCTCTTTGCAGCACCTCTCAAGCTCCATCAGGTTGGACGGGAAGCGTCAGTGCACAGCCATTTTAAGATCTCTCCAGAGATGTTCAATCGGATTCAAGTCTGGGCTCTGGCTGGGCCATTCAAGGACATTCACAGAGTTGTCCTGAAGCCACTCCTTTGATATCTTGGCTGTGTGCTTAGGGTCATTGTCCTGCTTAAAGATGAACCGTCGCCCCAGTCTGGGGTCAAGAGCGCTCTGGAGCAGGTTTTCATCCAGGATGTCTCTGTACATTGCTGCAGTCATCTTTCCCTTTATTCTGACTAGTTCCCCAGTTGTTGCCGCTGAAAAACATCCCCACAGCATGATGCTGCCACCACCATGCTTCACTGTAGGGATGGTATTGGCCTGGTGATGAGCGGTGCCTGGTTTCCTCCAAATGTGACGCCTGGCATTCACACCAAAGAGTTCAATCTTTGTCTCATCTGACCAGAGACTTTTGTTTCTCATGGTCTGAGAGTCCTTCAGGTGCCTTTTGGCAAACTCCAGGCGGGCTGCCATGTGCCTTTTACTAAGGAGTGGCTTCCATCAGACCACTCTACCATACAGACCTGATTGGTGGATTGTTGCAGTGATGGTTGCCCTTCTGGAAGGTTCTCCTCTCTCCACAGAGGACCTCTGGAGCTCTGACAGAGTAACCATCGGGTTCTTGGTCACCTCCCTGACTAAGGCCCTTCTTGCCCGATTGCTCAGTTTAGATGGCCGGCCAGCTCTAGGAAGACTCTTGGTGGTTTCGAACTTCTTCCACTTACGGATGATGGAGGCCACTGTGCTCATTGGGACCTTCAAAGCAGCAGAAATTTTTCTGTAACCTTCCCCAGATTTGTGCCTCGAGACAATCCTGTCTCGGAGGTCTACAGACAATTCCTTTGACTTCATGCTTGGTTTGTGCTCTGAGATGAACTGTCAACTGTGGGACCTTATATAGACAGGTGTGTGCCTTTTCAAATCATGTCCAATCAACTGAATTTACCACAGGTGGACTTCAAAGCTGCAGAAACATCTCAAGGATGATCAGGGGAAACAGGATGCACCTGAGCTCAATTTTGAGCTTCATGGCAAAGGCTGTGAATACTTATGTACAGGTGCTTTCTGTTTTTTTATTTTTAATTAATTTGCAAAAATCTCAAGTAAACTTTTTTCACGTTGCCATTATGGGGTGTTGTGTGTAGAATTCTGAGGAAAAAAATAAATTTAATCCATTTTGGAATAAGGCTGTAACATAACAAAATGTGGAAAAAGTGATGCGCTGTGAATACTTTCTGGATGCACTGTATATATTTATATATATATGTATTTGCATATAAATTGGGTCTTGAAACCTAAAAAATCAATCATAAAATCAGACCTCGACTTATACGCCCGTTCAAAATTACGACACTTAAATATATATTTTTTTACATCTTCCTGCTTCCTCCAATCTTGCACCAGTTTCCCAATTTCTTTTGCCACTTTAACTATTTCGCTTTTTGTCGACTTTGTGACATTTGTTTTTTAAAATCCATTTCCCTATTTGTTGGCCTGTACTTTGAGTTTGGGACTAGGCTGTCAGTTGTGAGACATACCCATTGGGTTCAGACCTGTGGAGAGCATAGGTCCAATTTTTGTCGAGTTTTGACACCTGCACCTTCTGTTTGATACTTTTGAGTGACAGGATCAAAACATGATCTGCAGAGCTAGCTGTTGTGTCAGGGAGCATGCATCAGTGTGTGACATGTGGGACATCATGTGATTTAAGAACACAATTCTGCAATAAGTTCATGTAACTTTACCAAAAGATAATCAAAAGAGTGCAAAAAATAATTAAGTAGGCTTTTGTTTAAAAATTACAGATTCAAAATTCAGCTCCACAGAGTATGATTTTAGATTTTGCCTGGTTACAAATGTTTGTACAGTCACTCATGCTTGACTTATAGTTTCATTTCAGACTTTTTATACAAACATCTGCCCTCGGTTTTTTAAATATTAAAATCATTTGCTTTCTGGTTCCTGGTTTTAATTTATTGTACAGTATTTGCACATCTTCCAGTTTCTCTGCATTGGCACAAGGCCTTTATTAATCTCAGCCAGTCTACAAAAATACAAAAATGACACATGATATGTGCATGTGGCTGTACGAATAAGAGTACATAATAATGATAATACTCTGTGAAAGTGGTAGAGCTCCAACAGCACATTTAATTTGGTAATTTAATCTGCTTAGCCAAGCATGCAGCAAAGGTGGTTCAGTATATCATCAGAAATCAAAACCATTTTCCATTAAAACTACAATTTGTTTCACATCTTAATAACTAATTTCAAATTCTTTGGCCGTTTAAGTTGTAGAATGGTAAGTTTTGTTTATGCTTTTGAAATTTCATATCTTTACTTTATTTACTGTGGAGGTTAACATTTGATTAAACACAACTAAAGCAAAATTATGCCTATGAGACAACTCAAAAAGGTTAGGGTTTCATTATAATGTAATGTATAATACAATCTTGCTCTTCTTTAATTTTTAACTTTGTTTCATTTTTTTTTTATACATTTTCATTTCAGCCATTACCCATCCACTGCTAGATGAAAGCCTCTCCCACACTACTCTAGACATCACAGTGCGCTGCTTTTCTCTTCCCTGTCTGCAAGTATTTTTATCTTGTCCACCCATCTTCCATTTAGACATCATCTTGGTCATTTCTTTTTGGAATGCAACATAAAATGTCTGATGTCCATCTTCAATTTTGTCTTCTAGCAATACGCAGGCTCTATTGTAGGAGTAAAGTTGGACAGTTTAACATCTGTAGCAGAGCGACTGGCATTAAGCAAACTCCTGTCAATCATGAAGAATCCACTGCATCCACTGAACAGTGTCATCTCCAGGCAGAACAGTAGCTTCAGTGACAGTCTTTTGTCACTGTCTTGCTCCACTGACAGACTGAGGAGATCGTTCCTCCCTCACACTATGCGACTCTTCAATTCCACCCGAGCGAGTAAATGCTAACATTATCCAAAGTTATTGTCTGTTTTTACATGCATTTTTATTACTCTTTAATTTAATATTGTTTTTTGTATCAGTATACTGCTGCTGGATTATGTGAATTTCCCCTTGGAATTAATAAAGTATCTATCTGTCTATCTATCTATCTATGATCAGCCCAATACATCTGCAACCTTTTTTTGGATGTAATCCATTCATTTCTCATTCTGTCTCTTTTGGTAATTTCCATTGCTTTCAACGTTTCAGCATTCAGGAGTCACGCTTCACATCACTACATCAT
Source organism: Polypterus senegalus (assembly GCF_016835505.1). Classification (NCBI taxonomy): domain Eukaryota; kingdom Metazoa; phylum Chordata; class Cladistia; order Polypteriformes; family Polypteridae; genus Polypterus; species Polypterus senegalus. The sequence continues at coordinate 149,561,508 of NC_053156.1, read as the reverse complement.
CACAAATAAATTACATTGCTTATATACGTAAGTTTTAGGCACAATGTTAAGCCACTTTTTTTAAAAAAAAGTATATTTAACTGAACGACCTCCAAACCGATTCAAATTTCTTATATATCATTCTTCATTTATTTTCCCCAAATAACCCAAATAAACATCCTTATCAACGACTTCTGATTTTCTCTCATTTCAAAATTACATCCTTTCATTCAGCATGCTGCGTATAAAATAACACTTTAATCTTACTCAAATACATTTTTAGGCCTATATTCATGCATTCTGTAAATAATCCCTTCATCATTAATAGACGTTCTTTTGCATTTTATGCAAAAAGTATTTACTGTATACATTTATACTAATGTGATGGAAACTTTTTTATTTTACTCTTTGTGGCTCGTAAAGTACCAATAAGAAATATTGAAAATATTTCAATATGAAAATTTTAACATACACAGAGCACAGCAAATGTAACTGAACTAATGAAAACCTTTTCCCTTGTCAGTTCATGCCAGTCATTCAGTTTTTAATCAATCAGCCAGTAGCCTGCACAAACTGTTGAACTGAAATTCAGAAGTAAGTTCACACACATTGTTCCTGAGGTATACCGATGTTCATAAAGACAGATTTTCTTTTGATTCATTCTAGGTGGTTCTTTGTAAATAATAAGTTATATAGTATAATGTCCCCTGGCAGTTGAAGTTGGTAAGAATAAAAAACTTAAAAGAAGAAATCATCAATTCCCAGCATTCTTGAGAAAGCAAGCTGAATTGGAAGAGAAGGCGCGACACAGTCCCACTGGTCTTCAAAATAAGAGAGGGGAGTTTTTGGCAGGTTCTGAGGAGTAGAAGCAGTTATGCAAACAGGATGACAGTTTTTCACATGATCAGTAAGGAGGATGGAAAATTATTTCCATATTTTATTCAGAGGATGGAGGCAATGACCAAAAATAATACACTGAATGACTTTGACAACCCATGAGTATAAATGGCTCGCCTAAGGAGAATGCCATCTTTATTTTAATAATGAAGGAGCTGGAGAAAGCGAGTGTTTACTTTCAGATATTTAATAGCTCAAATAATGGCAAATTCCAAACACTAAACCACAGCTGAATACAATAAAATTCTCTAGATATTAAACTTGTAATTATGCTAGGTTCCAGTGTAGTTTGGTCTCAGAATGTTCTTATTATAACCTTTGACACTTTAAAACAAAGGTTTTTACATTATGATATGCCATTGAAGAGTACAACAACATTTATTTATATAGCACATTTTCATACAAACAGTAGCTCAAAGTGCTTTACATATTAAAGAATAGAAAAATGAAAGACATAATTATAAAACAAAATAAATCAACATTAACATCGAATAAGAGTAAGGTTCAATGGCCAGGGGGGACAGAAAAACAAAAACTCCAGGCGGCTGGAGAAAAATAAAATCTGTAGGGATTCCAGACCATGATACCGCCCAGTCCCCTCTGGGCATTCTACCTAACATAAATGAAACAGTCCTCTTTGGATTTAGGATTCTCACGGAAGGGCTTGATGATGATGATGGTCACGTAGACTTCTTCCTTTTAATCCGTCCATCATTGTTGGAGCATCATGAAGCTTTGAGTAGGTGGAGGTGGCGCAGGCCACCACCACAAAGAAACCGGAAAAAGAAACAGAAAAGAGAGTAGGGGTCAGTACCGATTTTAGAGCCACCATGAATAGTTATTATGATGAATTGAACATACAGAGTATCAGGATTAAGTTAAATTACGATTAAAATGAAGTTATAAAAGGCCATGTTAAAGTAATGTGTTTTCAGCAGTGTTTTAAAGTGCTCTACTGTATCAGCCTGGCGAATTCCTATTGGCAGGCTATTCCAGATTTTAGGTGCATAACAGCAGAAGGCCGCCTCACCACTTCTTTTAAGTTTTGTTCTTGGAATTCTAAGGAGACACTCATTTGAGGATCTGAGGTTACGATTTGGAATATAAGGTGTCAGACATTCCGATATATAAGATGGGGCGAGATTATTTAAGGCTTTATAAACCATAAGCAGAATTTTAAAGTCAATTCTGAATGACACAGGTAACCAGTGTAGTGACTAAGACTGGTGTGATGTGTTCTGATTTTCTTTTCCTAGTTAGGATTCTAGCAGCTGCATTCTGCACTAGTTGCAAACGATTTATATCTTTTTTGGGTAGTCCTGAGAGGAGTGCATTACAGTAATCTAGTCGACTGAAAACAAACGCGTGAACTAATTTCTCAGCATCTTTCAGTGATATAAGAGGTCTAACTTTACTTATGTTTCTTAAGTGAAAAATGCTGTCCTAATGATCTGATTAATATGTGATTTAAAATTCAGATTACAGTCAACAATCACCCCTAAGCTTTTTACCTCCGTCTTGACTTTTAATCCTAATGTATCCAGTTTATTTCTAATAGCCTCATTGTATCCATTATTGCTGATCACTAAAATTTCAGTTTTCTCTTTATTTAACTTGAGAAAATTACTATTCATCCATTCTGAGATACTAGTCAGACATTCTGTTAGTGAATCAATAGAATCAGGGTCATCAGGTGCTATTGATAAGTACAGCTGTGTGTCATCAGCATAGCTGTGGTAGCTCACGTTGTGCCCTGAGATAATCTGACCTAACGGAAGCATGTAGATTGAGAATAACAGCGGACCCAGGATAGAGCCTTGTGGAACACCATATTGGATATCATGTGTCTTTGAGTTGTAATTCCCACAACTAACAAAATATTTTCTCCCTGTCAGGTAGGATTCAAACCAATTTAAGACACTGCCAGAGAGGCCCACCCATTGACTAAGGCGATTTCTAAGAATGTTGTGATCAATGGTGTCAAATGCAGCACTCAGATCTAAGAGGATGAGAACAGATAAATGGCCTCTGTCTGCATTTACCGCAAGTCATTTACTACTTTAACGAGTGCAGTTTCTGTGCTGTGATTTGTTCTAAAACCCGACTGAAATTTATCAAGAATAGCATGTTTATTTAGGTGGTCATTTAACTGCATAATGACTGCCTTCTCCAGAACTTTACTTAAGAAAGGCAGGTTAGAGATGGGTCTAAAATTTTCAAGAGCTGAGGGGTCGAGATTATGTTTCTTAAGTAGGGGTTTAACTACAGCAGTCTTAAGACAGTCTGGGAAGACCCCAGTATCTAATGACGAATTTACTATGTCCAGAACATTATCAATTAGCACGCCTGATACTTCTTTGAAAAACCTTGTTGGTATTGGGTCAAGGACGCAGGTGGAGGGTTTTAATTGAGAGATTATTTTCTTTAAATCAGGTAAATCTATCCTAGTGAAAGAGTTTAATTTGTTTATAACAGGATGTTGGGGTTTACGGGGATCCTTAGTGTTGGGGAGATATACTATGTTATTTCTAATATCATTAATTTTTGATTGAAAATACAGCGACAGCCTCACAGGTTTCACTGGAAGCACTTAGGAGGCATTCCTTTGAGCTACCTGGGTTTAGTAGGCGATCAATTGTTGAAAATAAGACTCTGGGATTACTAGCATTGTTATTTATAATCTTGGAGAAATAGCAGCGTCTCTCAAGACGGACAGTGTTATTGTATTCTGTTATTTTGACTTTTAATATTTCGTGGTGGATAGTAAGTTTAGTCTTCCTCCATTGACGCTCAGCTCTATGGCATGTTCTCTTTAAATCAGACACTCTTTGGGTCTTCCATGGTACAGGTTTATTACAGATTATATCCATGTATGTGTTCAGAATTTCATCTCTGCATTATACACAGTTTCAAGTTTTGAAACTAAAAGTTCTCTTTTCAGTCTAGTTAGGTGATCATGGGTCTTAAAAACAATATCTCACTTGAATACCTGAGCATAAGGGTTTGTATAGCAAGATTTGTCTGGTTGACTATTTTCATTTCATTAATGTTCACTGTGTTGTGCCTAAAAAAGAAACAAAAGCATTGTGTTTCTAATTTTCTTTTAATTTTCAGTGTAAACTAAAGTTAAGTATGTATGGTGATGGAAAAAATGTCTTTAATAAAGGTTCAAAATCATAATACTGAACTATAATTTATAAACATATTTGTACTGCCAGACATATGTTCCCCTTCAAGATGAAAAACATAATAAAGAATTTGTTAATAAATGTTCAAACTCACAATACTCAACTATGAATTTAAAAAACAGTTTCAGACACATGTCTTACAGGGGCACCTTCAAAACTCTAAGCAGGTAGAAACCAGTGGAGTGGAGAAATGCATAGATGGTGACTACATGAGGAGGTTAAATTCAAAGATGAGATATGACGTCACTTTCACCCTGAACATGGAAGCCCCGCCGGTTATATAAGCAACAGAAAACCCAGATGTCAGCCTTCAATTGTAAACTGATGGTGTTGGATCTTGTACCTTGGGAGTGACTCACAACTTAGTTACTCATAGACCATGTTGGTCCTAACTTTTATTTTAGAGTCTCATTTACAAACAACAGTAAATGGGAATAACATTCTGGACCCCAAACCTTCTCCTTGTGTTGCTTATTATCCATTACAATAGAAAAAATGTAACAAAATTTAAAACGAAAAGGGCTTCATGTATAACGCTGTGCATAGAATTCACACTAAAACATGGCAAAAGGACAAAAACAGAAATGTGCGTACGCACAAAAAATCCAGATCCATAAATCTGTGCATATGCCAACTTCCACATTTCTTCCGCTACATAAATCCCAGTCAGCGTGAAATGCCGTCCCACCCCGACTCTTTGAATATGCAAATCAATATAAATAGCCCCTTAAGTTCAGCATTCTGTGAAAAGACAATGGCAAAACTACTGGGAAAATAGAAGAATTTCAGGGAATTCCAAGTGGAGGCAAGGAAAAACATACTATTTTTTTGGTTTACGCAGTGGTATAAACAACAAAAGGAAGTTGATCGACTGGCATAGAGTGGCAGAGAAAGTCAAAAGTTCAAGTTCAGAAAGTCGCACAGTACCCTACATAAATAAGAAGTGGAAAGATATCAAATTCGCCATGAAAAGGCGAGTTGTAGCCCACCATCTGAGTGTCTTATGAAAGCGTATTAGGGTACAGATAAAAGAAAAATAAATTGGGACACAGTGGAAAAAAAATGTCAAAAAGTGAACTTTAACATCAAAATTTTCACTTTAATCACATTTTATTTTGTCATTAAAGTAGAACATCATAATCTTCATCTTAAAATCGTTTAATTTACTAACTTCTCAAATCCCATTGTAACTAAAGTAGCACATTAAATGCTTCATATTCTATGTGTTTGTCTATGTACTCAATGTGTATGAATCACTATGTGCTTCTTAAACAGCTTTTCTCTTACCCCGACAGGACACAGAATACATTACATTCATGATATTACAGTTTAAAATACTAAGATGTATACTTGATATCATTTTCATGGTGATAGGAATTTTTCGGCTTGCGAGCTACTTTTAAAATGACCAGGTCGAAATGATCTACCTACATTAAAAATGCTATATATATATATATATAAAAGAGTATGCAAAGAGTACGCGACACATGTTTCGCCCTAATTCTGGGCTCATCAGGTGTACACACTCACTGCACCCCCTCTCGTGGGTCGAACCCCGGACGTCAGCGTCAGAGGCGAAGCCACGGCGTGTGGTTTGTTTATTTGACAGCATGTAGATCAGGGTAATTACATTCATGGCATTCATAGTCTGAATCACAGTCTGATTGTACGGGTGCATGTGGGATGACCAGTGTGTTAGAAGGAAAGAGATCTTAGACTGGCCGCCCTGTATGTCAATCAAGTGGCAATTTTTGAATGCAACGCGATCTACCTGCACTACCTTTCCGATCTACCGGTCGATCGCGATTGACGTATTGGGCACCCCTGATGTAACCAATAACCACACAAGCTCTGTAATAAATGTCAAGCCATCTATAAGCATAGAACGCCAATTCTTCAAAACTTTTAAGGAACACTGAAATATCTTGGTAGTAAATGTTTAATTATTCCATCCATATATCCATCCAGGGTTGCACCAGTCCCAGCAAGCATACAGTGCGAGGCAGAATCAAAACCTGAAGACGGGGTGTCAGCTCATTGCTACCTCTGCGCCACCATGCCCAAATGTTTAATTATTAACATTATACATTATTTAAATTAAGTTAAAATTTATCTGTATAATGTAATATACATACTTTACTGCATTTCATCTTAAAATTATATCAAGGGCTCCAAGGAGACGGTGCTTGGAATTCTAAATTGACTTAGAAGCCATTCATCATCATACAGTATGTAAATACGCACTTTCTTGTGTTAAATTGATTGAATTCCGTTATTGTTAGTGTATGGTACAAGGAGATTCAATATGCAAATCCCCCATAAACATATTTTCCTATAAAATGATAAAATAACAACAATAATGCAAGTTTACAATGAGGTAATTATACTTTTAAGTACAAACAGTTCTACCAGGAGCATGGACTGATTGAGTGCGTTTAGAGCTCTTGGGATGGAAGTGTTACGGAACCACGAGATTCCTACAGGAAAGGCTCTGAAGCATTTGTAATATGGGGAAAGTTCAAATAGACTGTGCGCATGGTTGAGGCAGTGTGTGCTAGATGCTGTGTCCCGATAATCCTCTTTCTGATCAGCTGCTGTATAGCTGTGAGTTCACACTTGGATACAGTGGGTTAAAATACTCTGAGTGGTGCACTGAGTAACAACGTGAAAGAAGCTATTGTATTTGAAGTGGTTTGGCCAGTCCATGGACCATTATATTAATATGTCAATTACAATCATATGTCCTGTGGTATTTTAATGGTAGTTTAAACTGCTAGATGTTTAAATTCTGTATCTTTATTGATCTGAAGTTTATATCTTTTACCTCATTGATGAGCAGTGTTGGTCCTGGAGGGCTGCAGTTGTTGCAGGTTTTTGTTCCAACACAATTGGACAGTTAGAAACCAATTTACCAAAAATAGATGTTATTTAAGACGGTGGCATCTTGTGCTGATGTTGACCTTGCTTCTGTGCTGACCTAAGCCAGAGACATTTGTTAGAAGTTCCAGAGAGGACAACTGTATTCCTTAGGTAGGTGCATAATTTTTGTGTCATTACTTGCTTTTTTGTTCCAATTAAACAGGGCTTTGCCTGGTTGGAACCCCAAGCATTTGGCTTTGTCCTGCACCTTCATTTGCCCTGCTACAAAAAAAGTGTCAATTAAATGTGGTAAATAAATGAATGTAAATACCTTGTATTTTTGTTTTTTTATTTATTGTTTATATATACTAAACACTGTTCTTTCTTTTCTTTTCTATTAATATTGTAAAGTACTTTTTGACATTTACATTATGAAGGGCACTATGAAATTTAATTTAGGAAGTCCATTAAAAAGACAAATATACTGACTGATGTCTGCATCTTTTTATACTTTTTGATGTGTGAAAATATACCAACATGAAAAAGAATAAGGACTCATATCAACATGAAGACATTAAATACAAATATTAAGGTTTCAATCAAGCATATCACTGATTATAAAATGCTTTTTCTTTTATTTTACATGATGTTATATGTCACAAGCTCTACCAGTAGCATGAGTCTCTCCTTATTACATCTACAGTATTTAAAATTTACTACACAAGAAGGCTTTCAAAGGGAGACTGGCAATGCCTTTATTGATATGTTTAATTGAAAGTGTAAAAAGTTTATCAGAATACAGAGTGTCAGATTGTTAGTTTAGAAGTTAATGGAAATAGTTTTGTACAGCTACAACTCTTAAAAGTAAAATTTCTAAAACTGCAAATAAGCATTAAAATGCATTTATTATGTTAAGCTTTGCCTAAGGATAAGTTAAAAATCATAAAATGTGTGACTGAATCATAGCCAGTCTCACAGCTTTATTATCTTTTTATTACTAGCAATCTTTTAATCAGAGGTTGATTTGTTTCCTCCTACAACTGAATGCCACACTTTGAGGATTTTCTTTCTTCCACCTTTAGTCTGGATATTAAAAATGAACATGAAATAAAATCCCAGTCTAATATGTATTACTGTTACAGGATTTTCTGGGGACAAGCACACTTATTGCTGTTACTTTTGAGAATGCAAAACAATGGTAAACAGATACTGTATGCACTACACATCTGACTCGCTCATATGCTTTATGAATTCTTTTAATTTCTCATCATAATTCACTGGGACTCATTCAACCTGACCACTCGCTCTTACTTCCAAGATAGATGGGCCTGTACTGACATAGCCAACACCGTTGATGCATTAGTACAGTATAACTTTTGTCTTAATATATGCGATTGTATATTACATTCATGTAAAACTGTAATCTTAATTCCTTTGTAAAATACTTGGGTAGAATTGACAGCAATTCATTTCTAATTACAAGGCTGGCTGTAATTAACGACTAACTGACAATTTTAGTCATTCTGGTGTATGTTTAGACCATAGGGAGACTGTATATTTAGCAATCTATTTATGTATTCATTTATTTAAATATCTTCTGTAAAAAGCCAAGTTTCCCCCTGGGGGCAAATAAAATTTCATCTATCTATTACTTATTTATTTAGTATTCAAGACTGTGTAAAACAATGGTGAATTGATTACATGATCGATTGTATGTTATTTAAAAGCTATTTATTCAGCCATAAATGGACTGAAGTGTAACTGAACAGTACTGAACAGTAAATAGCTTCTCCACACCATATTATTTATCCTCATGTTTGTTTATTAGAGGTGGTTTTGTTTTTTCTGAAATGTTTAGTCAGTCAGGTCAAGAAAACAGAACAGAGTTTGGAAGGTGAACTGCTATACTGCATGAATGTGTTGCTTCTAAAATGAAAACGATAAATGAAAATTGCTTCAGGAAGATTACGAGCTGATATTACAATTTACAAGAAATTCAATTAAAGACAGTAATTCATTTCTAATTATAAGATTGGTTTTAATCAAGAACCAACATTCAGCTCTTATTTAGTGGAATTTGGAACCCCAATTTCTCGTTTTGTTAAGGAAGTGTTAGTTTTGTTTTATTTGATATTTTATATTAAAATTGACCTGTTTCACATTTAAAATAAGTTAAACAACTGACAACCTAGTAACTTATGAAACCTTGTTATATAGCTGCTTTACTGTCATTTACTGGAGTTTCTAGGGATAACGGGCCTCTTTATGCAATTATGACGTGAACCTTCAGGACTTAATAATCACATTTAATGGGTTGAACCTGAGGAAAGATTTAAATGTATGTTATAACAAAACACAAGTCAGTTATTATGGTCAGAAACTGCACAGTACTTCTTCATGCAATCATTCCATCTATCTTCATTTTATCTAACGATTTCATAATGAGCACTTATCATAACGTGCTTTACTAATCTCCAAAGAACAATCAGATTGTTACAAACTGGTTTACATTTTTTAATAACCCATTAATTATTTTTTCTTACAAACTCATTCCAGTTCCTTTCATAACTGAGTGATTGTTAATGTGATACACATTAATTAAACACCAAATGCAAGGTAAAAAGATATACAGAGTTAATATGAAAAAGAAAAGCTCAAAATAACCTCGCATGACTCACTCCTGCTTCCAGCTTTCCAGATGATATTGTCTCCAATATGTTCAACTGGATACTCTGTCAAATTAAAAACTGAGGACATGACTGAATTTATCTTCAGCAAGAAAATAACTGTCAGGAAGAGAAGTCACATGTACTGTAAACTCAAGTACACAACAGGAAATTAACTTTACTGTTAGAAATGGAGTCCATAGGAACGTCTATCAGTTCATCATCTGCAGCATTATCAAGCCAAGAAAATATGATTCATTGTCAAGGCTCCAATAACCAAAATAATGAACTTTCTGCAGGAATTCAAAGAACAAAAAAAAATTAAGGTTTAATCTTTAAAGGCCCCACTGTGCAGCATTTTCAAGACTGACCAAAAGATATATTGTCATAGATGGGATTAGGGAAATCAGCGGCTTGTTTGATTTTTTTCCTGTATAATGACATTAAGAATAGCAGCTCCCTGACTAAACACAGCTTACAGAATGAACCCCAAAGTTATTGGAATGTATGCTTTAACTTTCATAAGTTGTGTTTACCTAGATTAAATTGTTATTGGACTGCAATGAATCTCTCTCTCTCTCTCCTTTGCTTTCTAATAAAATATATCTTAATTCCCCCAAAGTTCAATCCTAAAGTTCAGCAGCTAAAATGTGATTTTCAGTCAACACCAGCAGCAGTTCATATCTTGAATGAAAAAAATGTTTGGATTTTGCTCTGAAAATAAATCCCATAATGTTGCAGTTAGATTATTTCTTTCTGTTTTAATTTTTATTAGAGATCATCTTGCATTGTGCTGCGCTACCTGGGTTTCACAAATGCACTACTGCTTAGAGTTAATTGTAACATAATTACACTGATTAATCAGGCTGTCAATGTAGTCTAGTAGATTAACATTTGATGTTGAAACCACTAGAAATATAAATCTCCTACTATCCTGATTCCTGTGACCAAGAAAATTCACTTAATCTGACTGTGACTCAATTGTACAAATGCAAATTGAATCAAAGAGAATAAAAACACAATGTACTATAAGTATTCAGCATAAAATGCATTATATACAATAAATACATGAAAATACTTCAGTTTAGGTATTGCAAAAATGCAGTGATTACTCATTAGCTAACACATAACAAGACCTTACCAAAGGCTTCTTTAGGTCCTCATAACACTTATAAAACATCACTAGACAGATTAATTCATCTCTGTGCAGGGTAGCATATTGACATGATAATAAAATGACTTGTTAATATGAAGGATTCACAGGTCTCATACTAAATATGTAATAACAAGACAAATGTGTCTCAGTTAAGTCCGACCACTCCAAAGTGAAGTTTTGTTACTAGGCTGCATTGCGGAGATAAATAAACACTTTACTGATGTGTGACAATATATATGTTTCCAATAATATATATATATATATATATATATATATATATATATGTATATATATATGTATGTATGTATATATATATAAATATATATGTATATATATATATATATATATATATATATATATATATATATATATATATTGTCACATGCGGCTGGGGGTGGAGCCCAGCCGGGATGCCCAGGAGGACCGGGAGAGGGCTTGTACCTCATCCAGACCACGAGGGGGCGACCGCCCTGGTTGTGTTGAGGGCCACGGGTAGAGGGCTTGGAAGCCCAACCCTGTAGGGGCACGTGGCCACCTCCAGGCGGCGCCCCTGAACTGTAAATATAGTGTAAATAAACGTGTGTTGGGTGCAACAAAAGATGTCCGTCTGTCTGTGTCCGGGTCAAGGTTCACAATATATATATATATATATAAATATATATGTGTGTGTTGTCACACACGTGTGAACAGGAGGCACCTGAAGGGCTTGGAGAAGAATCGTAATACATCTGCCCAGGGGGTGGCGGCGTGCCCTAACGCTCTCTCTAAGTTCCCTGCATACCTTTCCCAGGAAATCCCACCAGGAGCCACTGCCTGACATCACTTCCAGTCCTGGACCCAAGGTCATCATCACTTCCCCCAGACTTCCTATAAAGCTTCACTCCTTTCCCCTGGAATTCAGTTCTGTTTTGGACACTTATCTTGTAAACTTGACTTACAATTCAAACATTTACTTTTTGCAGCCAGGATACAGAATTATACGGTTGGTTACTATATATATATATATATATATATATATAGTAACAAACTGACTCCAGATAGTCACAAAGGTTTGGGGCAGCCACCCGTATAATATGATCCTGGCTTGTAAAAAGGTTTGAAAAAGGGAGTTTTAAAAGACAGAGTCCAAGACAGAACCGATTAAGTGGAGGTAAAACGGCTGTTTTAAGGGCTAGATTAGGAAATTATATAATCTATGCTGGAACCGGAAGTGAAGTCTTTGGGACCGGAAGTGACATCTTTAAAGGCGCTGGGCCCGTAAGAGACATCATCCAATGCACTGGAAGTGACGTCATCAGTGGCACAGGAACCTCCCAGGAATGGTCTGCAAGAGACTGAGAGGAACAGTCAGCACATTCCGCCACTCTCTGGTCTGATGTAGTATTACAGTTACTCAAGCCCTTTAGCTGCCTCCTAATCGCACGTGTGTGACTATATATATATATATATATGTAAATGAAGAGAAGAGAGATTGATTGAAGTACAGAGTTTGACCCGGCCCCGTTTACTTTGTGTGAAATGTCAGAACTGAGCATCAGGGTGACTGCAAGTCTCTGGCATTATGAAGCTGAACATGAATATAACTTGTTTGGTTTCCATTTTACTTTTCATTGATACTCAGCACTTTCACCAAGATAGCACATTTTTTATAAAATTGTAGTCAAGAAACTGATGTAATTGATTCATAGCATTGCAGATCCACAGATCAACCCATTTTTACTTTACAAAATTCATCATCTCTCAGGCTCCCACCTTAGGTCCAAAGAACCTTTGTTAGAGCTGTTCTGACTTCATGTGGGTTATGTGGGTGGGAGTTTGTTTAGTGATGTTCTGGCATCCTCACCAGGGGATGTTCTTGCTCTGATTGATTTGGAGCATTAAAATAAACAAATGGTTAAGAGAACCATTTTTACTGCTTTACATCAATAAAAAAATAAACGTATACCAAGTTAAGCCAAGCTATAGCTATAATCCATCCTTACATTCTCACATCCAGCATCCATACCACATGAACATCAGAACAAGTCATCCACCTGAAACTAAGCATGTATGGGCCCAGTCAGTTTTTGGAATGGGAGACCAACAAACATAAGTTTGAGGTGCTTTTGGAAGAGATGTTGGAGAAGCCAGTAAGGGGGGCTTACACTGTTCCCTGTACCCTATTACCCTGTGATGTGAATGTGTATCCCAGGGTACACTGTACTGTGAAAATGGTGCCATCCGTCAGACAAAGCATAAAATCGATGTTCTGACTCACTCTCTTTTCATAAGAGATCACTGGGCATCCTTCATTAAGTTTTGGGTGTATCCCAATGTCTTGGCTAAACTGCTCACCACAATTTAATTATTCTGGCCCCCTCATCATCCTCTGTCTCTAATTGGCTGTCTCTCACCATTTCCCTACCTAATTGCTCATGTGTGATGAGCATACTGGTGTTAAATGTCTGCTGTTGCATCATCCAAGTGAATGCTGCACATTAGTGGTGGTTGAAATGGCTCCCGACTCACTATGTAAAGTGTTTTAAGTAGTGAGAAAAGCTCTATATAAATGTAAATAATAATAATTACTATTATAATAGAAAATAAAGAATGGATGCATTTTTGCAGTACCTAAACTGGCGTGTTACCAAACAGTCCTACATTAATTAATTATGAAGACTGCATGAGAGGGTTACTGTTTTATTCCTTTTTCTTTGCCACAATTTTGAGTCATTGTTGTAACTAGTATGTAAGGACATCTTATTTCATTAGTTGGTCTTTTTTTAAATGGGAGCTTTTTGGAGTGTCAGGTATTTTGCAATACGATTGTGTTTGCATGGATTGAAAAAAGAGGAAAAACAGCAAGAGACTGTAATTAATGCTAGGTAACTACTCCTCCACAGTCCAAAAGTCACAGATCCAGTAGAAGACATGACTCCAATGTAGCTCCACTAACTGAAACACCTTCAAACTAGGACCCACCATCTATATCCATTTTGTCTGTTGACTAGGTGGAAGTAGCTAAAAATATTTTCTCTACATGCAATGCCCACTGCAGGCAGATCACACCTTTCTTCACATTTACAACAGGTTTTGTTTTCCGTCTGAGACAGCACCACTTTCCCATATTCATCATGTCTTTTTTTACGGTTGTGTTTTTTTCATTGAGGCAATCAATGTATACAGTGAAATTCTTACTTGCTAGTGTTAAAATATAAAATATGGAAGACTTTACCACTCTGTGGAGACATAATTAGTGACCCTGCCTCAAAACTGCTGTCTTCCTTACCTGACAAACTATAGACATAATTGGTAGATTATATTTAACTTGATTAGAATAGCCTGCGTGGAGTTTGCATGTTCTCCCCGTGTCTGCGTGGGTTTCCTCCCACAGTCCAAAAACATGCAGGTTTGGTGCATTGGTGATCCTAAATTGTCCCTAGTGTGTGCTTGGTGTGTGGGTGCATGTGCAATATGGTGGGGTGGCACCCTGCTCATGGTTTGTACCTGCCTTGCACCCTGTGTTGGCTGGGATTGACTCCAGCAGACCCCCATGACCCTGTGTTAGGATATAGCGGGTTGGAAAATGACTGACTGACTGAGTAGAATAGGTGATTTTTAACTGTAGGGACACTGGCGCAGTGTAGCACTGCTGCCTCACAGTAAGGAGACCCGGATTCATGTCCCAGGTCCTGCCTGCATGGAATTTGCATGTTTCCCCCCATGTCTGCATGATTTTCCTCAGGGTACTCCAGTTTCCTCCCACAGTCCAAAGACAAGCAGGTTAGGTGAATTGAGCAATGCTAAATTGTTCCTAGTGTGTGTGTGTGTGTGTTTGCCCTGTGATGGACCGGCGCCCTGTCCAGGGGTTGTTCCAGCCCTGCACCTAAAGATAGTTGGAATAGTCTCCAGCCACTCCTCCCCGGTCTCAAGTAGCTGGTTAGAAAATAACCTGACATGAAAGGCAATTTAGACTGTAGTCAATGGTATTTTTAATGACAGGAAATTCTGACTCCTCTAATGCAAAGTAAATAATTCTAATGAAATTTCAAGCTTTGAACTTCCATGGACTCTGTTGCATTAAAAACACTTTAGACAATAGTGACCCTACTAGTTATATTGTGAGAAACATAAAACCAGAAATTATAGGTATTCTGCTAACAAAAATGAGAGAAAAATTGAATTGTTGCAAGATTGTGGTTATTTTGGACACATATTTGTGGTATTTCCATATTTTTTATGTTTTGTACATTTATTGTCTTCAGTTCTTTGTTTTGTTTGAAGTCAAAAACACCATCGCTATACATACATGCGGCAATCTGGTTAATGTTTGTTGTTTATTGTATTTTTGCTTTTTTTTGTTTAGAGAAAGTCAGAAGTTATTTTGAAGGTCACAGTAGTGAGGCCTCATCTCAATTACTGTATGCAGATTGCTCTCCATATTACAAAAAGACAAAGCTGCATTAGAGTAAGTCCACAGAAGTGCAACTAGGCTGATTTCAGGTCTACAAAGTATGAGCCATGAGGAAAGACTGAAGGAGCGGAAACTTTTAGCTTGAAACGAACACAGATTAAAAAGTGATATGACTGGTGTTCTAAATTATTAAGGGAATTAGTACAATAGATCCCTGCAGTTGGTTTAAAATGTTCTTTTCAAAAAGAACACAGGGATGCAGTTGGGAACTTGTTAAGGTAGATCTGTCACAAGCATTAGAACGTTTTTCTTCACACAGATAACCAAAGACACATGGAATAAGTCACCAAAGAATGAAATATAGAGCAGGATTTTGGGAACCTTCAAACTGACAATGCGATTTTCAAGAAATTAGCAGTGAATAGGATTTGTTGGTGTGAAAGGCCTGTTCTTGTCAAAATTGTTCCAATGTTCTAGAGTGACCATTTAATTTTTCTTTCATGGGGACTCTTGCTGTAAGACAATTTTGTTATTGTGTGTTATGAACCTCCCATGTTTCCTTAAGTTGTGGTTGATACCTGTTTTCCTTTGTTCCTGGCATAGCATCTCTACAGCCTTTTGGAGTTCTCCAACTCTCTGGCCTCCATTTTATTTTTCTGTAGTTGCCTGTCTAAAAAGGTAGAGCCAATTTTGTCTGCTTGGCTTACCAATGACGTGGGGGCTGTGTTTGTTCTGGCTAATTACTTACTTCTCTGCCTGATAGTAATGTTGTGTTTGTCAAGACAGACAACCTATCTACTGGCCATGCTTCTGTTTGTCTATAGAAATGCCTCTTTGTCAGCTTAAGGAGCAACTGTCTTTTTGTCTAATCTGTGTGGCTGCCAGCATTGTTTTCTGTGTAACTGTTGTGGACTGGGACCTGGACACAGACAGGTGGACATCGTATTTCACCCAACACACGTTTATTTACAGTTATATAGTATTTACAGTGCACACAAACCCCAGTGCCTCTTGCACCGATTCCCTGGTGTGGCGGAAGTGCTGGGCTCCAGGGATATTCCGGCACCGGGGCGCCGGCCTGGTGGTGGCCACGTGTCCCTACAGGGCTGGGCTTCCAAGCCCTGTACACGAGGCCCCCAACATAACCAGGACGGATGCCCCCTCGCAGTCTGGAGGAGGCACAAGCCCTCTTCCGGTCCTCCTGGGTGTCCCGGCCGGGGACCACACTGTGAACACTGGATGTGTTCAGCTTACAGAATCATTTTCATTATGGGAATGACTATGAACTGGGGTATGATAGCGTAATCCTAGAATGTTAATCTGCCTAACCAATGAAAAATTAGTCAAAATAAAGTCATCTTATTTTGGCATTTAGTTGCCCTCCCTAAATATCTATATGCCCACTCCAGGCTAACATCCTAGAAACATTGCACAGAAAATTGTTTCTGTATTCTAGCTTCTTTCAGGTATAAGCCTTCCAGATTTTAATGGATGTTAAGGACTCTTGATTATGACCCTGCTTTGTTGCTGATTTTGTATAACATTTGGATATGACTTCCCATCAAAAATAGCACTGAATAGCCAAAAGGATGCAATAAAAAACATGTTATTTTTATTTTTACAGCTTGAGAGATTTCCTCACTTTTATTGTCATTAATACACAACCTTCATAAAAACTTAAGCAATTAGCAGATAACATACGCCTTAATCATGACTCAGTTGGGCAAACAAAATACAATAAAAACATTTTTTCCAAGAAGTCATGAATTTTGCAGTTATAGAACTATTACGCACATGCATTTAGGGGACACTTTCAGGGTCTTGGGCAAGGTAAGCAGTCCCATCCCTGGACAAAAGAGAGAACTGCTGCTAACAGTGTCTGACTTTCTCTCCGCAGTACCGTTGCATAAGCTCTGGAAGATACCTGACCTCACTTCCCCTTCAGAAGTCTTCCTGAAGGACCTACATTAGATACTAGCCATGTGCAGAAAGTGGCTGTTTGTTTTGGGACCTGCAATTGAGAGTGATGGAGTTCCCATTCATTAACATTCCACAAACAATTTGAAACTTGGCTGAGGCAGTTAACCTTCATTGCTCTTTTACCTTAATGGTTTCATTAAATTATGTACTTTTGGTCTATCATTACAGAACAAATGTCCATAAACCAAAGTCTTAGTTATAAGGTAAGGTATATGTAAAAAACAGAGAATAATAATTGCTATGCCATTTGTCCAAGGGGATAAGCAAACTGCAATTATAGGACACACCAAGGTAGGTTGCTTTGTCAATGTGACTCTCCCTCCCAAAAAATGATTGTATGTAGAAATCAAGTCAATTAAAATTTTAAGCTACCCTCACTTGTCTGTTTGTATAATTGTACATTAGTTTACATGAATTATTATGTTACCAGCCATAATAATCATTAAGTATGCATTATTCTTTTGGAATGTAAATGACAAATATGTTCTCAGATTTTTCAGGTAAGGAAGGCAGTTCTATTCCCTAATGTTGGTGCCTGGGGAGTGGTGATGTGTTGCATGTTGACTAGTTCATGCAAGTAAAAATTCACTGTACTATGTACATGTAATACTCCATAAATCTGTAGGTCGAGACACACCTATGGGCTCCTGATATGTTTGCATGTCAAACCTGCGTAATTTATCTAAATGTAACTATTATAGAAAATTTTTCATATGAAAACAAATAATGCATAACATCATGCTGTTTTTTCAATAAGTAAAATAAAAAGGACAACAAATCTGTCACAAGTTGAAAAATTTTAAATGGTGCCTTCAGACTTGTATAATCTGCAATTTTACTATGATGATATTAACAGCAATAACAACATAAGCAACAAAGTTAATAATGTAAGTACAGCTACATAAATATGTATAAGAAAGGGTCTGATACTTACGAACCTTAAACAATAAAAGTATGCTTTGTTCTGCTCATCTTTTTCATTATGTTCAATAAAGTCACACCCATTTTATGTGAAAGGCCACCTTACGTTCTGTCTTTATTGAATAGTTGGTGGCAAAAGGCCTTTTAACTCTCCCCTTGTAGCAAAGGAACCATCTAAACAGCTCTGCCACTGACCTGCATGGCATTAGATAGTGCATGACTGTTTCTTATAATGTATCTCACATACTGACATGTAACCTTTCTTATACTCCACTGTGAGCTAAAGCCCAATAGCTTTACATAACTTGGTGAAAGCCAAAGCCGTAAGCTTTTTAGAAAATATTGTCTTGACTCATTTCTCTCCTTATCCTTCATTCTGCTGTGAGCCATTATGTAAATTTGCAGGAACTGCTAGATTTGAATTCAAACAAATTCTTACAAACAATTTATATGACAGGATTTACTGATATCATAACAGAACAACAAAATACCTGCTGTGAAATATCATATAAAGTAATGTGTATAATATAAATCACAGGCAACTCCTGTAAATTATTAAAAATTGCAAATAACATAGACAGCTTACTGAATGTTTTATATTTCTGCAAATTTTAAATGTCAAAGATCTTCAAAGTTGATAGTGCTATGGTTTCAGCTGGGCTGAAGAATTATATTTACAAAAAGTTAAAGGAAAAAACACTACAAAAGGAATCTTGAAAATAATTTCTGTCCTGGAGAACTCAAGAATACAGGGCAGATTTACAGGATATTCACATAATAACAAACCTTTGAGCTGGGCATTTTAAACACAAAGAGAATGTGCTAATTCTACATGGACAGGGACTGGGATGGGAACTAAAGACGGGTCCCTAGAGTGCAAAATAAGTTTGATAAAATACTGCAGAACAACTGCAAATCGCAAGTCCTGAAATTAGTATCAAGTTAAAGTTTAGAAGGGCAGAAAAATAAATGAAGAAAATAAACAAATTGAAATGTAACTCATTGTTCATACCCAATGGTCTATAGCCCCTTGCTCTCACAATAGCTCCCTTGCTCTCACAACAGCTCCCTTTTCTTAGGAGAATGTGTTTCTTTAATGTGGGACGTGATATCCTTCACATAGCTTACAACTCTGTGGTGGCCAGTGCGATTTTCTATGCTGTGGTGTGCAGGGATGGTAACATCACTTTAAGAAAAGCCCACCAAAACAGCAAGCTTATTAAATGGACAAGCTCAGTTATGGGATATATATATACAGTACAGGCCAAAAAGTTTGGACACACCTCCTCATTCAATGTGTTTTCTTTATTTTCATGACCATTTACATTGGTAGATTCTCACTGAAGGCATCAAAACTATGAATGAACACATGTGGAGTTATGTACTTAACAAAAAAAGGTGAAATAACTGAAAACATGTTCTATATTCTAGTTTCTTCAAAATAGCCACCCTTTGCTCTGATTACTGCTTTCCACACTCTTGGCATTCTCTTGATGAGCTTCAACAGGTAGTCACCTGAAAATAAAGAAAACACATTGAATGAGGAGGTGTGTCCAAACTTTTGGCCTGTACTCTCTCTCTCTCTCTCTCTCTATATATATATATATATATATTTTGTAGCAGATGGCTGGAGCCCTTGCTTGGGCACCCCCACGCTAGAAGGACCAGGGGAGGAAGCATGGTCAAAGCAATCCCTTTCCTGGAGCACTAGGTGGCAGCTCATCTGGGTTGCAACAGTGCCTCAGAGTCCCGCAGGGCTCCATGGAAGTTGGAGTTGGATACAGCCCTGTTGGGATCCGTGTGTGCCACCAGGGGGTGCTGCAGCACCTGCTGCGTCCTGTAGAGCAGCTCTCCCGCCACACCCGGAAGTGCTGCTGGAAGTAGGGCAATGAGCACCTGGAGCACTTTCCGTTGTTGTATAAAAGGAGCCAGATGACACTACTCAAGGAGCCAGAGTGGGCAGGAGGGAGACGAAGCTTGCACGGAGGAGTAGAGCAGAAGGAAAAGAGAAAGAGAAGAAGAAGGGAAAGTTGTGTTGTGCTTTTGAGACTATGTTGTGCTTGTGGGAGACGGAAGACATTTCCCACAAGAGAAAAATAAAAATAAAGTGTGTGCACTTTGAAGATGTGCCTCCTGTGTCTCTCTATGTCGGGTTGGGGCAGCTGGAGCTGCTTCTATTGGCCACTATATATATATCGTAAAAGATGTAGAAGGACACAACATAAAGGTTTGGGGTTTTCTGGCCCCGTATATTGTAGACGATCCACAATAAATAAAGAAAAAGCAGGTCAAAACATAAACTAAACAGTTCATATGCGCGACGCCGAATCATGGCGTCGGCGGCCATTTTATGAGGGAGGAGCCGGAAGTGGAGGAATGCTGGGAAGGAACCGTGAGGGAGGATGGGATCGATGACGTCAGGACAAGATGGAGGAGGAAAAGTAACGCACTGCGGGCAAACCCGGCTTATGGTGGCGGAGCGTCTTTTTTCCTAAAAGAAAGCAGAGGGAGAAAGTTAGTACCCCGCCATTCCCTGCCGGCGAATGTCTTCCCAGATCCTTCCGCGGTCTCCCACTCGCGCGTGCATGACACGATCCCCCCTTAGCCCAAGACCGTCAGGTCGGGCGGACCTAACCAAGAGGTCGTGGATACGAGAGAGGGCATCGGCATTGGCCTGAAGGATGCCCCGACAATAAGTGACGGTGAATTTATACGATTGTAAATCCAGAAACCACCTGGTGATCCGCGGATTCGATTCCTTATGTAGGGACATCCACTGAAGTGCAGCGTGATCAGTCACCAGAGTAAATTCGCGACCCAGCAGGTAATAACGGAGATGGGTCACTGCCCACTTAATGGCCAAGACCTCCAGATAACCAGATCCAATGAGGCCCCGGGAGCGATGTGTGTCTTACCGCAATTTTTTTCCGACCAGTCATGTCCCAAAATCACCGGATAGGGGGGTTCGGGCAACACAGCGACCATCAACTTAGTTAACTCCCCCTTCCAGGTGATATAATATTGTGCGGAACGATACAACTTGGTTCCTCCATGCACACAAGTGACTTGTAGGTGTTGTTTCAGCCACTGTTGCGGTAACACATAACGGCGAGCCACAATGGTTATGTTGCTGCTGGAGTCGAACAAAGCCACTACCACGTGCCCATTTAATAACACCACTCCCGTGTTCGGACTCGCCAAGGGATGCGACGGGGTACAGTACCTCTCTGTTGATGCCCAGGTGCAGTCCATTGGCTCCGCAGCGATGTTCAGGGGACAGGTTGGCAGCAGATGGCCGGTCTCGCCGCACTTGTAACAGCGCGGAGAGGCCGGCTTTTCTTTAGGCCTTGACGGCGCTTCCGCAGCGCGTCGAGGGGGCTCGGGGGTGGCCGCCCGTCCCTGTCGGTTCCCACGAGCTGACCTTTCTGACCCCCTTACTCGCAGGACCTGCTGACGCTCGAGGTCTTCCAGGA
The DNA here is from genome assembly GCF_016835505.1 of Polypterus senegalus. Taxonomy (NCBI): domain Eukaryota; kingdom Metazoa; phylum Chordata; class Cladistia; order Polypteriformes; family Polypteridae; genus Polypterus; species Polypterus senegalus. Next base: position 149,539,996 of record NC_053156.1, on the reverse strand, counting down.
GACCCAGCATGTCCTTGTATGGATGCCGCCGGACCAGCTGGGCGAGGGAATTGGGCATGGCGTTCACTAGGCCCTCACAGGCCATCTGCTCCACTACTCTCCGGGCCTGGGGTCCCTCTGGCCGTAGCCAGCACCCCATCTTGCCCCAGAACTTGAAGGCCTGTGCACGGGCAGGTTTTTCTGGGTCGAACTGCCAGTTCCGCCACTCTGCCGCCTGCTGGCCCGGCGTGATGCTGTAGCGGGCCAGGATCTCTGGTTTGAGGAGGTCGTAGTTCGCTGCCTCCTCCTCGGGGAGATCATAATAGGCCCGCTGCGCGGATCCCTCCAGGTAAGGCGCCAAAATGGAAGCCCACTCGGACCGCTGCCACTCGTTCCGGGTGGCCGTCCGTTGAAATATACCCGGGTAGGACTCGACGTCGTCCGCGTCGGTCATAGGTACCAGGCGTCGGTCTAGGCGGGTCTGGTCTCGCTCGCTGGGCCTCTGCCAACCTGGCCTTCGTAGCCTCCAACTCCCGGGTGGTAGCGGCTTGCGCTTGCTGCAGGGCTTGGAGTTGGGCGTTCATCCCCTGCAGCACGGTGTTTAGGTCCTGTCCTTCGGTCATTGACACGGATCTTCTATCCTGCCGACTACGCCACTGTAAAAGATGTAGAAGGACACAACATAAAGGTTTGGGGTTTTCCGGCCCCGTATATTGTAGACGATCCACAATAAATAAAGAAAAAGCAGGTCAAAACATAAACTAAACAGTTCATATGCGCGGCGCCGAATCTTGCCGTCAGCGGCCATTTTATGAGGGAGGAGCCGGAAGTAGAGGAATGCTGGGAAGGAACCGTGAGGGAGGATGGGATCGATGACGTCAGGAAAAGATGAAGGAGGAAAGGCGGAAGTAACGCACTGCGGGCAAACCCGGCTTATGGTGGCGGAGCATCTTTTTTCCTAAAAGAAAGCAGAGGGAGAAAGTTAGTACCCCGCTATTCCCTGCCGGCGAATGTCTTCCCAGGTGTGTTAAGATCCTTCCGCGGTCTCCCGCTCGCGCGTGCGTGACTTTATATATATATATATATACACAGTATATATACTGTATATGTATTTATCCATCCATCTATTTATATATTTGTTTGTTTAAAGAGCTTCTGTCAAAAGCCAAATTTTCCCATGGGACAAATAAAGTTATCTATCTATCTATCTATCTATCTATCTATCTATCTATCTATCTATCTATCTATCTATCTATCTATTCTATTTATCAAAAACAACCCAGTGTAGTTTAAACATTTAGATGTGGACAAACAGTTTTGGAATTCCAGCCTACCTGTTTATCACACTGCTAAGAACATGACAAGTAACATGGTGAGACTTGATTAAAAAATAAACTGATTATGCATTCATATGGGGTAAAAAGACATTTTTTTCTGGTTTGGCTTTCCTCTCTATTTCTCTCATGTGGTTGGTGAAATCTTGTTTTGGTAGATTTTGTTTTTTCTCCTGTTTTATTTTTCATTTGTTGTATAATTTCTGCAAACTTTATGAGCTTGATTTCATATTATGTTACTTTTTTTAAAAAGAAATAATAACAATCCAAAAACTACATAAAAAAAAGAAAAAGCAACATACTGTGGGGTGCTTCATTGACTGCAGGGAACTTCCATTACGATGCAACACAGGCAATGAAGCTAACTTGTCATTCCATTCTAATTCATTTCTTCTTCACTTTCCTGTTTACTGTCTGTTTTTCCACTTGGGTCATGTCTTTCAAAGTTTCATTTACTACACAGGTCATTCGTGTCTTCTGCAGTTTGTACAGAGGTGTCATTTATCAAGTGCACCCAGTGCGGAGCTAGTCTTACATGGGTGACTGTTCACAAAGGAGAGAATGGACATAACATAAAAACTTCAAACTCCATGCAGCCTCTTAATTTATACACATAGATAGATAGATTGTGTGCATAATTTACTATGAGAGCTCAATTATTTAAAAAATTTATTTATGGATGTGATGAGAGAGGACATGCAGGTGATGGGTGTAACAGAACAAGATGCAGAGAACAGAAAGATATGAAAGAAGATGATCCGCTGTGGCAACCCCTAATGGGAGTAGCCGAAAGAATAAGAAGATTCTGGTTACAAAAGAGTAAATAACATGAGGAATATTTGGCTAATGCTGAGAAATTTTAGGAGTAATAACAATAAGTTTACCATACAGTAGGAAAACATATCTGTCATTTAAAATTTAACTGGCATTTCTTATTTTAATGTTATAAAAAATTGCATAATTTAGATTATATAGTTTCAGTGTGTAAAAATATTATTTATTTTCATCTGTCCTACCTGAAAACAGTTCATTTTCATTCTTAAATTTTAAAACATACACAGTTAGATTCATAAGTATCTGGACAGTGACACAATTTTCATAATTTTGGCTCTATACACCATCACAATGGATTTGAAGTGTAGATTTTCAGCTTTAATTTAAAGGGTTTACGAAAAATATTGTATGAGCCGTTTAGGAATGACAGCCATATTTCTGCATAGACCCCGTTTTCCAGGGGCTCAAAAGTATTTGGACAATTGACAGACAAGCTGTTCAATAGGCAGTTGGAATCAGTTCCCTCATTATTTCATTAACAATTAAGTAGGTAAAAGGTCTAGAATTGATTCTCTGTGGAATTTGCATTTGGAAGCTGTCACTGTGAACTCTCATTATGAGGTCCAAAGAGCTGCCAATGCAAGTAACAACAGTCCATCATTAGGCACAGAAAACAAAGCAAACCCATCCAAAAGATAGAAGAAACATGACTAGTGGTCAAATCACCCCTTTGGTACATTCCTAAAAAGGTGGAACACACTGGTAAACTCACTAACACCAGAAGGTCTGGAAAACCACAGACAACAGCAATTAAAAGTCAGTCACTACTGTTTATTGATGATATTACTGCTGGCAGAAGTAGCAGGATGAATTCTGAAGTGTATAGGGCTACATTATCTGCTCAAATTCAGCCAAATACTACAAAACTGACAGAACAACACTTCACAGTACAGACCCAAAACATACTGTGACGGCAAACTAAGTGCTTTTCAAGGCAAAGAAATGGAAGATTCTTCAATGGCCAAGTCAATCAATTGACCTCAGCCCAATTAGGCATGCATTTCACTTGCTGAAGACAAAACTGAAGGCAGAAAGTCCAACAAATAAGCAGAACCTGAAGATGTCTGCAGCAAAGGCCTGGCAAAGTGTCACTAGTGTGAAAACCCAGCACTTGAAGATGATCATGGGTTCCATACTTCAGGCAGTCATTAACGTTAATGTATTTTCAACCAAATATTGAAAATGATCATTATATTTATGATTATTTTAGTTTGTCCAAATACTTTGAGCCCCTAAATGGCTCATGTAATATTTTTGGTAAGCCCATTATATTAAAGCTGAAGGTCTACACTTCAGTCACATAAAGATTCCTTAATTTCATATCCATTGTGGTGGTGTACAGAGCCAAAATTATGAAAAGTTTGTTACTGTAATTGGAGTTTAAATTTTCTGTGTGTAACTATGGCCATTGTTTCCAATTTTTAATTTTATGCTCAGTTTTAATGTAGGATTATCTTTTTAAATACATTATTATCCTAATAGGTCATCCCTGCATTTGCATGTTCTCCCCGTGTACATGGGTTTCCTCCCATGGTCCAAAGACATGCAGGTTAGGTGCATTGGCGATCCTAAATTGTCCCTAGTGTGAACTTGGTGTGTTTGTGTGTGTGTGCGCGCCCTGTAGTGGGCTGGCGCCCTACCCGGGGTTTGTTTCCTGCTTTGTGCCCTGTGTTGGCTGGGATTGGCTCCAGCAGACCCCTGTGACCCTGTAGTTAGGATATAGCGGGTTGGATAATGGAGGGATTGATATTATTCTAATAAAGATAGATCATTACTTCATTATCATCTTTTAAAACAATAATCTGTAATCCATCTTTTCTTTTTAGGCAGACTTCTCTGTCATAGATGACATTTTTACATGTATGTCACATTAATCCAATGATTTGTTAAAATATAGGTAAAATTCAGTCAGAACGAATATCTTTACAATAAAATTTTCATTACAACAAAGCATTTTTATGGTCCTGACAGTTTCCTCATATGACGTGAGTCTGTAAAAATCTTGTTACTACGAAGTACTTTCAGCAGATACTTTCATTACAATGAAGTGCCCAAAAGACCTTGAAATGCCTGAATGAATCATCCACTAAGCAATTAGTTTTGTGGCCGCAGCTTAGTTGTGCACAACAATCCCCAAAACAGAAACATTTTAACTTTCTTCATACTGTTTTTTTTTTTTTTGCCTTTTTTGTTTCCTACGGTTTTCAGTGATACCTTTTGCTTATTGCTCGTCAACATTTGAAAAACATCCATTGGAATTTAACTCATTGTCACCCTCCTAAAGAAAGAGCAGACACAAAAAAACGATAACAGTTCAAAAAAGAAAAAAGACATTGTCAGTGAATTCGGAATTTCGCCATTGACCCTGTCAACTTTTTTTGAAAGACCGAGCAAAAAAAGAACAAAAATCTCGGGTTGCAAATGTATGTGAACTGCTGCATTTGAAGACGTCGAAAAAGCCATTTTTATGTGGTTCAGTGATGCTTGTTCAAGAAACATTCCTATTAATGCGGCACTCATTCAAGAAAATGTGAGGTTTGTGAACTCTCTCGGGACCTCCCCAAACTAGACAGCACATGAAGAGCGTCCCGAAGTGCGATTATGCTTCGGCATGTCGTTCCCATTGGGTGGGGAGTGGAGAGGAGTGGTCTCAAAAGAGTTCAGAAACCTCACAATATGAAGAAGAAAAGGATGATTCAGCTCCTGATTGATAATTGTGCTGCCCACAACATGTTTCTACATTTAGATAATGTTCGTGTTGAATTCATCCCACCCAATTGCACGGTAGAGCTCCAGCCATTGGATTTGGGCATCAGTCGCACCCTGAAAGTGTATTATCGCAAGGAAAAATTCTCGTGAGCATAACTTGTAGGCAGGAGAAGATTAAAATTAACACGAAAGAAGCTATTGAAATGATTGCAAACACCTGGACGCAAATTAAAGAAAGCACTATAGTAACAAATACAGAATCTCATTACAACAAAATTTTCTTTACAATGAAACATTTTTTAGGTTCCTGGGAGTTCGTTGTAACGGAATTTTACCTAGTGTGAAGGAGAGCTACATAGGTCCTGGGGGAGCCACCATGGACAGTGCAATGCCTTCCCCGGGGCGCCTGGGGGCAGCCTCCCTGGCTGTGGGTCCTTCCTCAGTCTCCCCTGTGGCTCCATGGGACATGGAGTCCACCACAGCCCGGTTGGGAGATGGGGTGGCCGCTAGGGGGTGCTGCGGAGAGCCAGCCACTACAATGGACGACTTACCAGCCCCATCCGCAGGTGCAATTAAGACCAGCTGGTCAGGCACCTGGAGCACTTCCGGGTGGGCTATAAAGCAGGCAACCTCCCTCCATTCTGGGCTAGAATCGGGAGGAAGAGGACGAGGTTGCCTGGGAGGAGTGGTGGTGGCAGGAAAGGTTGTTTAAGTTTGTGCTTTGTGTTTTGGGGACTGTGTTGGGCCTGTGGGACACGGGGAAGACGTGTTTTGTACACGTGCCTCTGCGTGGTCTGTGCCAGGTCGAGCGCTATATAGCGCTTATTACACTGTATACTCAAGTCATTAATGAAGTGTTTAAGCAAACACTAAGCTCTGCATGAACTTGTGAATCAGAGACAATGTCAGATTTAATTAAAGCGGTTGCTGAATTTCACTACCTTGAGGATGCCAAATTTCATGATTTACGAAATAGGCTAGCCTGTTTGTTGATGTAAGTTTTATGATCAATATATGTTGTCCATTTGTATATATCTAATTTTTAATCTTCTTTATATAACCATGCAATGTTGTATTGTTATGCTCTCCATAGCAATTGTGTCATATTTTACTCTGGTTTTATAAGAGCAGGGAAATGGTGTAGGAATTGTTGCTCAATATTCCGGAATGTTTTCCACAAAAGAATTATTACATGAATTAAATCTGAAATCTAACAACATTTCTAACATGTAATCCAAGTCATATCTGCATGAGACTTGCCCTGTAAAGTTAGTAAACTATGATGATAAACTATAATGTTCAAAATATAGGAGTTTTTAATTATTGTTTGGGCACTTGCAGTATAGTCAATACAGTTAAAATGAGAAAATTGGGCAAGATTTTCACGAAGTATCAATTGAATTGTTTTGTCAGCATAAGGCTGTTCATCCTAACATAATCTCATCAACATATATTTACCTAAAGGAACCAGTTTTTACTTCCCAGCCAATTATTCTTTTACTCTTAAACAAATATGCTTTGACTTCCATTGATTTTTGTCAACTGTGATGTCTATTAATTTTAAATTGTAAAAAACTAAAGATCAACAGCTATTCAGCTAACCTGTTCCCATTCTTTTAACTAATCATGATATATGTAAGCATTCATTTTTCTGTTCAACGCAATTAATTCTTTTGTAGTCCTTAAACTGAGAATGAAAACTCACTTGCAATTATTCACCTTAATAAAAGGGTAATTGTCTGTGTGCCTGTCTGTGTTTTCATCTGCTGCTATGCCTCTGTCATTCCAACAGATGGCACATCACAAGCATTAACACTGTTGCTATGAATCCAATACCAAATGGCATATAACAGAGACAAGTACATTACATGATGTCCTGTAAACATTAACATTTAGGCATAAATTGATTGCTCAGATTATAACCCGTCTTAGACAGGTAAAACAGCTAGTAAATGTAATAAACAGTAACAGTAAAATATAAAATGTAACAGTTACATAAATAGCCATAGCAAGGTAAACAAACAAAAAATAGAAATTAACAAAAATAGTTAAGTATAAACAAGTTTATGCTAATGTAAAAAAAATCTGCTATATATGAATTAAGACATTTGACATTTAGGACTAGTTGAGGAATGGTGAGAAAACCAAAACTCCAGTTAACAGCATTGTTGTGCCTTTCATAGTCACATACTCTGTGTCACAGTTTTACAGACCTAGGCGACATAGCCACAATCTCTTTTCAAGACATTCTGTAATGCCATTAACTCATGTAGACATTCCTAACTGTATAAGCTAAAGTCCAGTGAGATGGTTCAGTGTTGCGATGGTTCCCATCTCCATGATGTCTCATTCAGTTGACAATAATAGTAACCTGGCAAAGCAGTTCTACTTATGGGCCCCTGAGCTTTTGGATTAATGCTGGTGTTATTTTTCTTACATATATGGCTGTCATTTTTTATAATTACTTTCTCCTGCCTCCTTATGTATCCACTGTTGATGTCTACCAAATTTACATATAAACAGCCCTGCAGTGGGACACATTGATTTGTGGCAAATGCACCTAATTGAATTTACTAGTAAAAAACTATGAACTTAAAGTTTTGTTTCGATTACTTTAAAATATCATGAGAACATATGCTTCCTTTCATTTTGGTACTTTAAAATATGTTGTAGATTTCTGCTTTAACCCCAATATCCTCTCCTCAAAGTGGATCATCTTTATGATAAACTAATTATGATAGCCAAGAAGTGCAAAGAAGCTTTGTGCTTATTACAGAACATGAGCATGGGAAAGGCGTTATATTAGTAAAATGCATTACTATTATTTTATTATTATTATTATTATTATTATTATTATTATTACATGCTGCTCAACTATGTTTATTAAAATTGGCTCTGTCCCCTTTTTTAAAATTCCCACTCCTTTCAAATTTTAAACACACGTCTTCTCTTTGCCTTGCCCTTGTTTTTGAATTGTTACCACCCACTTCCACATGTCATAGACAGCTGCATGTTCTGTTGTAAGCACACAGCACTCTTTGCACTTCTTTGCCACTGTAGGGCTAATCATTTAGAGATAGAGTATCTCTTTAGATATTTTTTATATGTAATATTGTATGTGCAAATGGTCATTAAAATAGAGTAGAGGATATCTGTAAATCCAGTTTTGAACAAAAAAAGCAATATGCGCCACTGCATGTTGGGTGTGTACACTTTCATGTTCAGGGTCATGGAGCTAAAATACGGACATCTAGCCCATAGTGACAAACTGAATAGGACCTTCGAATTGAAAGCTTTGCCCAAGCTCTTGACTTCTACTTCACTACAACGTTCAAGTACAATACTCAGCATGACTGTCATTTAGGCATATCTCAAGATTTTCTACAGATTATCTTTAAGATTAAATGATACCTTTAAATTGGGTATATGAAATTATTTTAAACTGCTGTATCATAATCTTGATAGCATATACGAAATATTTGTCATGCTATAAATCAGAGCAGATTCACACTTGCACATTGTCATATGAATGTGGCTACCATCCCAACATTTTGATCTTGCCTGTCTTCTTTTATACTCTTCCCCATCTCTTCAAACAAGCCACTGGTTGATTATGACATTAAATACAACTTTATTTTATGTACCATCATGTGGTATAACGCTTGTTGTTATATTGTAAATGAACATTAGACACAGTTACACTTTTCAGCTGATGCCAACCAGAAGTTATGCACTCCTAAAAAACAAGCTCACTAAAAATCATCGCACTCAAACATCCATCTTTTTCTTGAAGATGAAAAAAGCCAAATAAACAAGAAATGTGTAATGGCAGGAAAATGTTGTAAAAGCTCATAGTGTTAACCTAAATGAAGCTGCAGGAGGAAATAATACAAACATAATCGAGACACTGACTACTAAAGTAAACTGATATTGACACTATTTTATTTTTTTGTTTGAAAAGTAGTACTATTAAGATGAACTCATAGCAAGAGTTTGCAAATAAATTATGTACAGTAAATGAGTCCAGTAAGAAAGTTAATTTAAAATTGATTTCTCCCAATATCACATAGAGTATGATCAATATCTGTGAGCCTCCCAAACAGATATACAAATTATGAAGAGTTAGTATTGAGTTACAAAAAGGTCTCAAGAAGACAAGTTAAAATAATAATTTTGTAGCTTATATCTAAATTATGAATGCATGTATTTATTTATTGTTTATGCATAAGCCATTTTCAGAAAGTTTTTTTTATAAGGCTGGGCATGCTGTGGGAACTTTCCAACTATAATCTAGGATAGTGGGTTCTCTCCAATGCTTTAGTTGTGTTGTGTGTTTTAAAACATTTCATATTCTAGTCTGCAAGCTTCCACTGATTGAAATTATGATTAGATGTTAAAATTATAGAATTTAGAAGTCACAAAAAGCAGTAATTAATTTACTTATATATAATTTTTTTTATAGTAATTCTTCTTTTGACTTCAATCGTTAGCCAGAAATCATTGAGTGTGGTTAGCTAGACAATGGATATGCCACACTATGGTACAATCAATGAGACACTGCATGAGTATGTGAACAGATCATTGTATTTTGATAGTGTTCAGAAAAACGTGAAATCATTCTTATGTGATGGGATCTGTTTTTGTGTAGTTAATTGCTTTACTAGCTTAAAAATCACTTTAAAAGAGCATTATTTAAACTCATAGACGGAGTGGTGGCCCTGAGGCTAGGGATCTGTGCTAAATGTGTAGGTTACTGGTTCAAATCCCGTAAATGTTCAACTTCGTTGGGCCCTTGTGCAAGGGCCTTAACCTACAATTGATTCATCCTGGCTATTACGTTAATCTGCATCCAGCACTGCAAGCATGTCCTTAACTTTCAAGGAAAACTTGGGTGTTGGTGGCAGGATTGGCACTCCAGCCACTGTAAAAAAATATCACACTGTTTCATTGTGGTGCTGAGGTGTCATCCGCTGTATTCGAATCCTAATCCAGTAGGTTCGTCATGTGTTAGGTGCGGCATCGCGCTATCTGTGCTTCCTCTCAACCAAATTTAAACTCATAACACTAGATACTAGATTTTTTCAAGAGATTTGCTTCCTGAAAAATTTTAAGACAAGCATCAATTTCAAATTCAGGTGAAATTAACATTTATTGAATTTAGTGTGTTTAACCACCTAATGACATTACATTGCATTAGATCAATTGAGCTAAAAAATATTGTGTTGCTGATCTTCTTTTGTACATGTCTCTGATGCTTCTCGTTTCAGTGTCTAACAATAATCAATCAGCATTAATGGATTCCACTTGCCCTTATGCTGCTTTTCCATTGTTGCTATTTCTTAGTGAAACCCTACACTACATTTTTTGTTGAGTGCACCAAAATTAGAAGGGAAGAAGTCCAAATGTGAATGCAGAAAATTAACCTTTAGCCACATTTTGCATTTCATGATTTTGCAGTCTCAAAGCATGTTGTCAGCCAACTGGACGTAGTTTGTTGCTCTATAGGTGCCGTGAAAATTCTCAACAACATCTTTGAATGACTTCCGTGCAGTTCCCTCTAGCTCTTCAAACCACTTGTCATTGATATATCTGATTTGTAGGCCAAATTTGTGAAGTCTTTTCTCTCAAATACTGAAATCCTTCATTGTTTTTGTGTGTGGATGCAACAAACAAGGACAACACAGACTGCAAAAGATAAATATAAGAAGATAAAATATAAAATGATAAAATATGATGCAGCATACAAGGGCAATGCAGTAATATAAAGAGACAGTAGGATTAAAATGTCAAGTCGAGTGTGCAGGTATACATAGATACTGAATAGAAGCACTGATTAGTCAGAATAACTGCACATGGAAAAAAATTGTTTATGTGACATGTTGTTTTAGCTTTATCTACACAATGGGAAGTGTTTGGAACAGGTAATGCCCTGGGTGTGTCGAATCAGCAATAATCTTTGTGGCCCTCTTCCTTACCCTGGACTTATATAAGACTTCATTGTTCAGGTAAGTTACAGTCTTTGATCCTTTCACAGGCTTTGGCCTTAGCCTGAACAGAGGCAGCACCAAACCAGACAGTTTTGGATGAGGTCAGAAGGGACTCAATGATGACTGTGTAGAAGTGGACCAATATTTCTTAAGGGAGATTGAATTTCGTCAGTTGACGCAAAAAGAACATTCCCTGATGGGCTTTCTTAATAATGCAAGTGATGTTATTGTCCCACTTAAGGTTTTGTGACATCACAGTACCCAGAAACTTAAATGATTCTGTCCTCCAAATGGCTGAGCCATTTATGGCAAATGATAGATGAGTTGGTGTCTGTTTCCTGAAATCTATAATCTCCTCAGTGTTTTGAATGTTGAAGTCCAAACTATTATGGCTGCATCACAATGCCAGATTTTTCCACCTCTTTTTTATATATGAACTCATCATTGTTTGAAATGAGGCCAATTAGTGTGATGTCATCTACAAGTTTAACAGACAAATCGCCAGAGGTACAGTCATTTGTACAAAGTGAAGAGAGTAGTGGGGACAGAACACATCTGTGTGCTGCACCAGAACTACGGGTTAATGGGTCAGATGTGTGTTCCCAACCGCACATACTTTTCCTATCTGTAAGAAAGTCTGTCATCCAATCACAGATTGAATTGGACAGGTTGAACTGGGTGAGTTTCTTATCTAGGAACTCTGGAATAATTGGATTGAAAAACAGGAAGTCCAGAAACAAGATCGCCACATATGTCCCTAGCTTATCAAGATGATGGTAAATAAAGCTCAGACTTAAATTCACTTAATCATCCACCTACCAATTAGCTCTGTATGCAGACTAAAATGGGTCCAGGAAGTTTTTTGTAGCATTCTTGAGGTAATTCAGAATAAGATGTTCAAAGGTCTTCATAGCCATAGAGGTCAAAGCTACCGGTCTGTAGTCATTTAGACCTGTGACCTTTGATTTGTTTGTTACTGGAATGATGGTGGAGGTTCTGAAGCAAGCCGGAGCAGTGCACAGGTTCAGAGACTGGTTGAAAATGTCTGCAAATACTGTAGACAACTGGTCTTCACAGTGCCTTAGTTTGGAAGGGGAAATAGGGTATAGGCCTGGAGTTTGCTTTTTGAATAAGCTGCAGACAGCTTTTGCAGTTATGACAGGAGGGGTAAGCTGAGGAAAAGAGGAGTGCAGAGTATTAACAATGAGACCAAAAGGTAGCTTTAAGCCCCATTGTCTTTCAAAATGGATGTAAAACTGATTTCACTGATTAGCCAGACTGGGATCAACAGAACTGTTGGTTTCTTGTTATTAGTGGCATGTTTGTCATTTGTCATTTGCAGACAACTGTTCCTTCAGTTTATCTGAGTATTTCCTTTTTTTGCAGCTTTGATCCCTCTCATCAAGATATACTTGGCTTTCCTGTATTCCTCACGATTGCCAGATCTGAAAGAACACTCTTTGTCCTGGTGCAGCCGTCTGAGCTCTAGGGTGAACCAAAGCTTATCATTGCTAAACTTCACAAAAACTTTGTTTTTTTTGGAATGCAAACCTCTTCATGAAAACTAATATATGAAGATACAGCATCAATGTAATCATGTATGTTAGAGGTGGCAGTTTTGAAGGCACGCCAGCCTGTGCAGGCAAAGCAGTCCAAAAGCTATTCTATTGCTTTGCTAGTCTACTTTTCAACTGTTCTTTTGACTGACTTTACAGTTATCAGTTTTTGCTTGTAAGCAGAAATAAGGTGAATCATAGAATGGCCAGAATTACCAAGGGGGAACAGGAGCATGATAAACATCCTTAATAGCTGCATAGCAGTGATCTAGAATATGTCCATCTCTGGTAGGGCAATTTATTTCTTGCTGATATTTAGGAAGGACCAGTTTAAAATTGACATGGTTAAAATCACCCAAAATAATGATTTGTGAGTTTGGGTTGTCATTTTCAATGTTGGTGATTACATCAGTGAGTCTCCGCTGTACTTCATTCTCAAATGAAACAACAGTACTTGGCATATTCAAGCTGTAGTCCTAGTAGCAGAGTCACTACTTTTAGATCACTACAGATGTTCAGTTCTACTGTCAAGTCAAGTCAAGAGGCTTTATTGTCAAACCATCAACACACAGTATAATAGCATACAGTGGTATGAAAGTAACGTTCACCAGAACCACGATACAACATATACATAAACACAGGACAAGTGCAAGAACAGTAAAGAACTATAGTATAAATAGAAAAATAAATAAATAATAGATAAGTGAATCGATTGTAATTATTTGATACAGACAGTAATACATAGTAATAAATAATACTGCATATGTATACTTACTTAATTGCAATAAAATAGTTAGGAAATGTCATGGTGATTTTTTGTAATCAGAAAGGCAAAATCCATACAATGCACCCCAAAAGCAAAATCTTCATTGTCCAGTATTAACTTTATTTTTTTATACACCATAATATCTTATAATATGAATGTAATGATTTACTTAATGACAGATCAGCAGTATTTAAGTTTCATGGATTTTTTTATATAAAGGTTAAGTATATCACATGTCATTTTTCCAATTAATTTGTGGATCTGCCAATGTGGTAGTGAAACAAGACAACGTTTAAAAATCAGTAAACAAACAGGTATTGCTAGCTAAGTGGAGGCAAGGTATGTTCCAAAACATTGAGAGATGTAGACCATCTCGAATGGAGGCTGGCGTGTGAGTGAGGAGGACCCCGTCTGGCTCCCCATTCCTGATGTCACACTTGCCCCTCCCTTCAGCCTGCAGCCTCTCTCTCGGATTAGCATGAATAAATCACTGCCACAAGCGAATTATGATACTTAGCACGATGAGAGAAGTCACAAAATCAATCGGAATGTTCAAGCAAATTATAGGAAAAAAAGATCTGAAAAGTGGACAGACATACATACAGACAGGCACTTGTTGGATTTTATATATTGTCACACTTGGGTCACAAAGTTGTACAGGTTCATTCAGGGTTTTCAAGAGACAGAAACTTTATTCAAATACAGGTGGAACAAACACAAGTCTTTTTCAGGAGCGTTTCGGGCACACTGTCAAACTGGTCGCCACAGCTCTGCCTCTCGTTCAAAAGAACACAAAATCTTTGTCCTCAAAGGGGTGCGGCAGCTCGGGAGCGCTGACCAGAGCAGCGGGTGTCTAGGGGAAGAGAGACAAAGCAGTGAGACACTAGGACAGCCGCCTCGTGGTATTTTAAGTGTACAAAACCCTGCGCGAGATGCAGATCACGTGGCACGGCAGCCAGCAGCAGGCTAGCAGCTGATTCCACACAAAGACGAGATGAAAAGCTATGTTTGTTTCCCAGTGCATTACTGTTTAATGGGGGGTTTCGGAGGATCGGCCACTTCCCCTTGGGGCCGTGTTCACCATGTTCACAATATATACAGTATAGAGATGTATTAGGTATCACTTTAAATTAGATGTCCAAAATTACACTGCAATTACCTGTATAATTACAGAGCAACTAGGAGTTATTACTTTACATTTACTGTTTAACACAATGTAATGCTGTGGTTAAGCACTCAATTGTAATTGCCATTTCACAATGTACTGTATATACATACTTATACAAATTGTGGAATAACAGTTACAGTTGAATACTTAATTATAGTGTTACACTGTATTACACAGCAAGTACAAGGTAAATTACGGGTATTCCTAGTTACTCTGTAATTATGCATGCAGGTAATTACATGGTAAGTACAACATATTAGGGACATCTAATCTACAGTAATAACGTATTATAACTTTAACAGGAAATCAGTACAGTGTAACTATAGTCTTGCTGAGAAACTAATAAATGTTTTCATGGATTTTTTCATTGATTCATGGATTTTTTTAAATATCTAAATTGTGTTTTACACAAATGAGAAAAATGCAAGTAATTATAGTTGTTACTCTCAAAGAAAGATTCTGACATAAAAAATTGGAAATAGAAATCAGAGCTGTGAAACAGTTGCTGCACAATTAAAAAAAAAATGAAACAATTTTTGATATGGGCAACAGTTGAGGTAGTGGAAAAAGGTCTCATTTGCACAAAAAGTTATGTCATGAAAGAGACTGATATTTTATTTCTTCAAATAAGAATGGAAAACCCACACATAAATGAATTGTGTTCTTTTTATAAACCATAAAAAGTATTATGTCAGGTACCAGAAAAGTTTGCATTCTGACATTTACAGTTCTAAAATCCATTTTCTTACTTACAACACACTGTCAGATATTGAGCATTTTCTTTAACAAATAAAGGAGGATAACAAAACATGAAAAGCAAAGAAAGATGGACTTTTTCACTTTTCAAAATAAATATAATTCTTTGGTTGGTCCTGACAGTTTGTCAGGTATTAATTCTTGAGACATATACTCCACACAATGGTCCACTTCTACTTTCATTTGTTTCTTTGTTCCTAGATGTTCTGCTTTTTAATATCTTTGATTGAGATTCCTATGGTATAAAGCACACTGTTATATCAATCCAAGGAAAAATCTGGGCCATAAAGAGTAACCTAATTTGGTCTGTCATCAGAAGAGATGTAAACTGATGATGTATGGCACTCTAGCTGTGGAAGAGGTCAGACTGATGTGCCACCCATTTAGAGCTGGTCTTGTGGTTAGTGTTGTAACGCCACTCATGGTGTCAATACGAAGTACATCACAACGTGTTGAAAGAAAACCAAAAGCAAACAAAACTCAAGTGAACTCAGAATTTTAAACAGGCAAGAATCAAGACAAGAATGTTTTAAGGAATCTTTTTATTTTATATCCACAAGGTTGAAGAGTCACAGATGGCCAACACCCCTGGAAACATTACAGTGAAGTTAGCAATGAAACCACACAATCATGGCAGCCACCAATAAACAAAAATGGAGTCAAAGAAAAATAAACATAACACTTGTGAATGCTAGAGGTCTCTGTTGCCCCTTTAACCCCAATAGACAGACGCTAAGGACACAAAGTAAAAGCACTGTAATCAGAATATAAGTTAAATATCACTGTGCTCTGTACAAAAAATATTTTATAAACCCACTCACATGTACAGGCCAAAGTTAGCACACAGGGGCTCTCAGCATTTAGAACTGCTAGGCAAGCATTTGAAGAGAGAAAGGGACAACTACAAAAATGGGCATTGTACAATTTCTTTATGTTAGAGATGAAACTGAATCCTCTCCTTGCCTTGTTTGGAATGGCATGATTTACCTAAGTGGGGGCCTGCACATGGAAAACATGTATAAAAGACTTGGACAGCAGCCAAACACCTCAAAGCTGTCCTGAAAACCCTTCCATCGCAGCAACAAAAAATGGCAGACTGTATACATCGAGATCCCACCTTGGTAATTGTCTTGCCATTTGGCTTCTTTTGTCTGTAATGCCACATAAATTGTCATTAAAGAAAGCTAAGTTATTTTCTCTTATGTGATTTCTTACCGCCATATCACTATGGGAGAGGTATCACATTTTAATATTATATCTATACTGTATAGTTTCTTAAAACGCCGTAATTACAAAAGAACTTATTCCAACTAGGGAGCTAGCGACCCCTAGAGGAAATAAGCACCAATAAGTATTTTAATACTTTCTCTTCTTGGAAACATTGCCCAAAGTACCACAGCCACAATAAACAGGCAATCAAATACAATAAACAAGACAATTCTCTCTCTTACTATCTCCTCCATACCTCCCAGCAAGCATTGTCTACTACCTCCCGACTCTGGCTCATTTGCTGGGTCTCCTTGACCTGGAAGTGCTTCTGTCCTTCCGACTATGTGACTTGCTAGCACTTTTGGGTCTAATGAAGAACTGGCTTTTTTCTTCAGCCCGGAAGTACTTTGGGGCTTCCGTCCTTATGACTAGGGAGTACTTCCTGGCTATGGATGAGGCATGGCTCCTCCAGTCCTCTCACAGCTCCTCCTGGCAGCACCCACAGTACCCAACAGGACTAAGAAACTGAACTACAAGTCCCAGGATGGCCTGCGGGAATCCGGGGCACCATTACACTCCAGGGGATTTGCCATCTAGCATTTTGGGGGAACAGTGTCCAAAATTATCTGCCTTCTCCCATCCTTTGGGCATCCCAGCTGGGTTTAACTGCTGGCTGCCCCTCACACACTTAAATATAAAACTTTTTAATGTAGCCACTTGGAAAGGGAATAAACCTCTCAATAAATTCCCCACATTTTAAAGTGTATTTAATTAAACAAACTTTCTATTATAAAAATGTCTTTCTTGCAGAAAAAAAAAATTAAATTCTAACTGGACTCTTGATAGGTAGCCCAGTTGGCATCAAGGCCTCCATGACTTCATATTGCCAAACACATACAATTCATATACATAATAAAAGGCTACATTTGTGTTGCAACCTGGATCAGAGCCAGTATTCACAGGTATGTGGTTTTTCCACTCAATTGACCTATTTTTGTATGGAGTCTGTGGGGAAAGAAAAAGTTTTTTTGAGCTACTTTTTTAAAAAAACAATGCAGTATTTTGGGCAATGTTTGAACCCCATCCTGCATTATCGCCATGTTTTTCATCTATTTGACACCCATTCCTCTGGTTTTTGCACTTGTATATACAATATGTACTGTGTGTTAGAATAGCAAATGTGGTATTTACCCATTCTATCAGTCTCATATATCTCTGAAGGAGACTGCAGAGCTATAGCGTGTCTTTATGTGAAAGCAGCAGAGAATTGTGACTGCATTCTCGTACCAATGCTTGCAAACTGAAGTGTCTGTGTGCACTTTTCATGGCATTACATGTGTATTTTTTGAGCATGCCCGTGTCGGTAAATAACATTAGATCTAGCTTTTATGTAAGTAACATATAAATGTTAATGTTTTTGGCACATGCACCATCCTTTGTTACCTTTTTACCTATTTACCTTTATTTATTTACTTACTTCCTACAGCGTAAAGTCACGAGTGCAGAGCTTCCCATGTACATATACAAAGTACAGCGATGGCAAAAGTGCATTCTTGATCCGATGTAGAATCGTCGTCATGATTCCAGTTTACCTCTGTTATAGTGCGCCTATGTGAAAAAAGCAATGTCGAATGCGGGGGGTGGGGGGTATGGGGTTTGGGGAATTGGGATCGTGAACTTGGCGGAGAGAATAAAAAAAAAAAGCTAACCTTTACAAGTATCATAAATTACACCGGCTGTTACAGACTGGAATAAAATGTATGTTTTTATTCTAAAATAGTAAGAATAAGAGCAGTTCACTTCTCAAAATAGAGTCGTTCAGGATCGAACTCATGGCCTTTTGATTCCCAGTAAGCAGCAGATACTGTTGCACCACGAAGGCAGTCATAGTAAATGCATGTCAATGTTGCATGCTAACACGGCTTTTTTTCTTACCGCTACGCCACGGAAGCTGTTGTCTTTTCCTGGAACCTTTTGTGAAAGTGTTTATTTGATCTTTGGACTTCAGGCTTCATACATTATATAGTTTATGCCTACATTTTGCAATTTACTACTAAAATATGAAAAACGTTTCTGTTTTAAAAATGTGTTTACACAGATTACTGTAGAAACAGAACACACATGAAATGCGTGTGTTCCAAATAACGATCTATTATTTCCACTCTAAAACCTAACTCCACTAAACTCCCAGATAATCAATCAAGGCATGAGCTGGGAGAAGTTCGTGCACGTTCTAAGTCATTGGTGGGATGGAATAGCTGGCCGCTTGCAGCTTGCCTTTATCAGCACATTTAGAGGACAAAAGATGCCGGCAGAGAGGTGCGAACGGTTTTAAGGTGGGCCGGGTCTACGAGTTTTTTCGTAGGCTCTGGTAACTCTAGTGTTAGAAGACGTACCTTTCGAAACTCCCTTTGAAATCCATCCAAAACGCAGTCCTCTTCCGGGTACCGAAGATATGACTCCATTTCATGTTCTCACTTCCGCCTTCATCCCATCTTATACCCTCTGGCTCATCAGTTATACGTCAATGTCACTTATCTCTGTCATTTCCTGTCCATCACATATAAAAGTCCTGTGTGTCATTCAAACAAATGTCTCATGGAAGTCTTTGTTATTGTTACAAGACAGCATCCTCACGAATTTCTGTATATGGGACCGGGTCCCAAACCTTCATTTGTCTCTTTGGAGTTTTCTGTCTTCACTATATATATACTATATATATATATATATAGTAGTGAGTGGCTGGGGGTGGTACCCAGCCGGGATGCCTAGAATGACCCGAGGAGAGCTTACGTCTCCTCCAGACCACAAGGGGTTGACCGCCCTGGTAGCTTTGGGAACCATGTATGCGGCAATCCTGTGGGCGAAAATGCCTTGTTGATGCTAGAGGTCAGAGTAGAATGGGCCGACTGATTCAAGCTGATAGAAGAGTAACTTTGACTGAAATAACCACTCGTTACAACCGAGGTATGCAGCAAAGCATTTGTGAAGCCACAACATGCACAACTTTGAGGCGGATGGGCTACAACAGCAGAAGACCCCACCAGGTACCACTCATCTCCACTACAAATAGGAAAAAGAGGCTACAATTTGCACGAGCTCACCAAAATTGGACAGTTGAAGACTGGAAAAATGTTGCCTGTTCTGATGAGTCTCGATTTCTGTTGAGACATTCAAATGGTAGAGTCAGAATTTGGCGTAAACAGAATGAGAACATGGATCCATCATGCCTTGTAACCACTGTGCAGGCTGGTGGTGGTGGTGTAATGGTGTGGGGGATGTTTTCTTGGCACACTTTAGGCCCCTTAGTGCCAATTGGGCATCATTTAAATGCCACAGGCTACCTGAGCATTGTTTCTGACCATGTCCATCCCTTCATGACCACCATGTGCCCATCCTCTGATGGCTACTTCCAGCAGGATAATGCACCATGTCACAAAGCTCGAATCATTTCAAATTGGTTTCTTGAAAATGACAATGAGTTCACTGTACTAAAATGGCCCCCACAGTCACCAGATCTCAACCCAATAGAGCATCTTTGGGATGTGGTGGAACGGGAGCTTCGTGCCCTGGATGTGCATCCCACAAATCTCCATCAACTGCAAGATGCTATTCTATCAATATGGGCCAACATTTCTAAAGAATGCTTTCAGCACCTTGTTGAATCAATGCCATGTAGAATTAAGGCAGTTCTGAAGGCGAAAGGGGGTCAAACACCGTATTAGTATGGTGTTCCTAATAATCCTTTAGGTGAGTGTATAGTGGAACATATACATACATGTGTTGTGAACATGGTGAAAGCGGCCCCAAGAGGATATACCTGTATATATACAGTATATATATATATATATTGTAAGAACTGGAGACCAGAGGCGTGGAAAGGTTTGGGGCAGCCACCCGTTTAATGCGGTTTCCCGGCTGCAAAAGTCTTTGAGGCATTTTCAAACAGTTGTTTACACAACAGAGTCCAAAACAGAACTGCCTGCCTAAGCAAAGGCAGTGAGCTTTATAGCACAGAGGGCGGAAATGATGTCGTCCTCTGGGCCGGAACTGGAAGTGACATCATCCTTGGGGCGGAACCGAAGTGACCTCATTCTTGGGGCCGGAACGAAGTGATGTGTCCTTCCTGGAAATGGCGGCTCCTGGTGGGATTTCCCGGGTAAGACCTGCAGAGAACTCAGAAAGAGCGTCAGCGTACCCGCCCCTGGGCAGATGTATAAACAGTATTGTCTAAGCCCTTCAGCTGCTTCCCATGCACACGTGTGTGACAAGACTCCCCCCTCAGCCCAGACCCGTCGGGTCGGGCGACCTGCACCGAGAGGTCGTGGGCCCGGGAGAGGGCATCGGCGTTGGCATGAAGGGACCCCTGTCGATGAACGAGCGTATATTTGTACTGCTGCAGGTCAAGAAACCACCTCGTGACCCGTGGATTCGACTCCCTGTGAAGGGCCATCCACTTCAGAGGCGCATGATCCGTCACCAGAGTGAACACGCGACCCAAGAGGTAGTACCGCAGCTGAGTCACCGCCCATTTGATCGCCAGAGCCTCCTTCTCCACCGCCGCGTACCTGGTCTCCCGGTCCAACAGTTTCCGGCTCAGGTACATAACGGGTGTTCAACACCGTCGACGCTTTGGCTCAACACGGCTCCCAAGCCTGTGTCCGGCGTCCGTCTGGAGGACAAAAGGAGAGAGAAGTTAGGGAGATTAAGATAGGTGCTGAAGTCAGAGCCCTTTTAAGTCACTGAATGCAGCCCCCGCTTTATCAGACCATACCACCGTATTAGGAGCTCTTTTCTTTGTCAAGTCGGTCAAGGGCGCGCTCTCGGAGAAGCGAGGCACAAACCGGCGGTAGTACCGCCAAACCGAGAAAGGATTGGACTTGCCGCTTGGTTTTGGACGGGCCAGGCCATTATGGCTTGCAACTTGGAACACTGTGGCCTCACAGTACCCCGGCCCACTAGGTAGCCCAAATATTTGGCTTCTCTCAATCCGAAGAAACATTTCTTGGGGTTGATGCGGAGCCCGGCCTCTCCCAATGTCCGTAATACTGCTGTGACCTGCTGTATGTGCTCCTTCCAGGTGCTGGAATAGATGACAACGTCATCCAGATAGGCAGCACAGAGCGAGTTATGGGGCGGAGCACTTTGTCCACCAGGCGCTGAAAAGTCGCAGGCCCGTGTAACCCGAATGGAAGGACACGATACTGCCAGTGTCCGCTAGGAGTGCTAAAGCGGTTTTTCCTTGCGGACTCCGTTAAAGGAACCTGCCAGTACCCCTTTGTCATGTCAAGTGTAGTCAAGAATTTGGCTGGTCCCAGTCTCGAGGAGGTCGTCCACGCGAGGCATGGGATAAGCATCAAATCGGGAAACTTGGTTGAGCCGACGGAAGTCATTGCAAAACCTCCAACTGCCGTCAGGCTTAGCAATCAAGGCGATGGGACTGGACCAGGGACTACTACTTTCCTCGATCACTCCTAGTGCCAGCATTCGCTTGATTTCCAGTTCCACTTCTACTTTCTTTGCCTCCGGGAGTCTGTAGGGTCGCTCACGGACGATCACCCCGGGTCAGTCAATATGTCGTGCAATCAGAGAGGTCCGACCTGGCTGTTCACTTACCACCTCTGGGACCGGCGGATAGCTGCTTGAGCTCCTGTCTCTGTCTGGGAGATAGCTGTTCGCGAAATTAAGGGAACTTACTTCAGCGAAGAGAGCAGGGCTGTCGGAGGAGGGATCGGGATCCCTCTCCTTCCACGGTTTCAGCAGGTTTACATGATATATTCGCTCAGCTGGTGGCGATTGGGCTGTTTCACCAAATAGTCGACCAATCCCTTCCTCTCCTTAATTTCGTAGGGGCCTAGCCAATGTGCGAGCAGTTTAGAGTGTGAAGTAGGAACCAATACCATGACGCGATCCCCCGGTTGGAACTCCCGGAGAGTCGTACACGGTCATACAAGCGGGCCTGTGCTGATTGTGCCTCCTCGATATGACTTTTTAGAATTGGTCTTATTGCATCAAATCTATCGCGCAATTGGGCGATATACTCCAAAATATTAGTGGAGGGCTGTGCCTCCCCTTCCCAGCCCTCTTTTAAAACATCTAATAAGCCCGGGGCTGTCTTCCGTATAGTAATTCAAAGGGAGAGAACCCGTAGAGGCTTGAGGAACTTCCGGTAGGCAAAGAGGACAAGGGGAGGAGTTGGTCCCAATTCCTCCCATCCTTGCTGACTACCTTACGTAGCATTTGCTTGAGAGTTTGGTTAAATCTCTCCACTAGCCCATCGGTTTGAGGATGATACACCAAGGGTTTTAAATGCTTTATTTTCAGTAACTTGGCAGTCTCCTTGAGCGTTTCCGAGGTGAAAGGCGTTCCTTGGTCCGTCAGGACTTCTCTAGGAATGCCCACCGTGAAAAGACTCCTACTAGTTCCGTGCAATATTTTTAGTGGTAGCGGCGCAATGGAGCGGCTTCAGGGAATCGGGTTGCATAATCCACGAGGACGAGTATATATTTATATCCTCGGGCTGAGGGCTCTAGGGGTCCTACTATATCCACCCCAATCCTGTCAAAGGAACGTCAATAAGGGGAAGGGGAATCAGAGGAGCACGGTCCTTCCTAGGAATTTGCCGCAGTTGACACTCCGGACAGGAAATGCAAAAGCGGCGAACCTCCTCATTAATCCCCGGCCAAAAAAAACGGAGCTTAATGCGCTCTAATGTTTTATCGGAGCCGAGATGGCCTCCAAGAAGGTGAGAGTGTGCTAACTCGCAAACCTGCCGCCGGTAGGTCCGCGGGACTAGCAACAACTTCGGACCTTCCCCTCATGTTCAGCAACCCGATACAATAATTCATTATCCATGACAAAGTGAGGTCCCTGTGGCATGGGCAAATCGTGCGTTGGCGTTAACGAGAACCACTGCATTCTTTATGTGCTTCAGAGAGTCGTCATTCCACTGTTCTCTCTTGAAAGAAGCCGGTCGCTCTAAACTGAAAGTGCAACTCAGAGAGCGGGTCGGTCTGACCTCAAGGGGCGGAGAATCCTCCCTCGCTGCCGGGGCGCTAGTGGATGACGTAGTAGCCCGCGACGGTCCGGGAGTCTTCGTCACTCTCTTGGCCTACCGCCCCACTCCCTGTCGGCTGATTACACGGTGTGGAAGCAGCTTGAGATGAATCTTTATCATCTATAACGAGGCCAAAAGCTTTTCGGGAATGCTTTCTAAACTACCGCGTTACTGTCAGACCAGTCCGCCCGAGGATTACGGAAGCGGAGGATCCGGGTGTACCGCCACGTAAGCTGCGAAGGGTTCCTCCGAGACATACGTAACACGGGCGGTATTGTACGCGGATATCTCCGTGTATACATTTTAGACTGGTCTTTTCTTAATCCATTGTTGCGGTAGAACAAAGCGGCGAGCAACGACAGACACGTTACTGCGGAATCAAACAGCGCTGTTATCATATGTCCATTAATAAGAAGCTCTCCCGTATGTTTATCCGCCAGGGATTGCTAAGGGCACACAAACAACCCGCCATTGTCCCCTACGGTCCGCCTTGTTCCCGACAGGTCGCAAGCCAGACGGCCCGCGACTTCGAACAGGCTCTGGATTGCGTGGAAGGGACTGCTTTGTAGGACATAACTCCGGGTAGTCCACAGAGCGGCTGTTCTGCCTCCCGGTTTCACAGCCGGCCTCTGGGTTGCAAGAGCTGTAGCAGCTCGTCATAGAATGGAATTCGCCCCAGGCGGCTGGGCAAATTCCTGGGGTATCGCTGTAGCAGCAAAAACAGGCCACTTGCTGCACTATTTGCAAGGGGTCAAATCAAATGGCCGTAGCCACTCACCCACCTGTTGCCAGAGAGCCATAGCCTGCTCTGACAGCCCTTTGTTGGGTTAAACTCCCAGTCTATTATATTCTTCACCTGCCGGCCTGGGGACAGCCCATCGCTAACAGGGACCTTGGTCCCGATGCGGCTCGGCTTTCCTACCCAGAAGAGCATACTGAGCCACTCGTGTGTTTTCCCCAGAAGCCAGCCCACGCCTGTGGGTCCCCTCTACCTTCTCCACGAGATGGGTTGGTAGCCCCGGGTTATGCTCGTGGAGCAGAGCCTGCACCGCGTCCTTCCTGACCCTCCGGCACTCCCTGCCCGAAACTCGCCCCGGTACTCACCCACCTGGTTCCTTGAAGTTCGTGTCCCGGTTCTTCGGGACACCATCCTGCCGACTACGCCACTGTAAGAACTGGAGACCAGAGGCGGAAAGGTTTGGGGCAGCCACCCGTTTAATGCGGTTTCCGCTGCAAAAGTCTTTGAGGCATTTTCAAACAGTTGTTTACACAACAGAGTCCAAAACAGAACTGCCTGCCTAAGCAAAGGCAGTGAGCTTTATAGCACAGAGGGCGGAAATGATGTCGTCCTCTGGGCCGGAACTGGAAGTGACATCATCCTTGGGGCCGGAACCGAAGTGACCTCATTCTTGGGGCCGGAACCGAAGTGATGTGTCCTTCCTGGAAATGGCGGCTCCTGGTGGGATTTCCGGTAAGACCTGCAGAGAACTCAGAAAGAGCGTCAGCGCCCGCCCCTGGGCAGATGTATAAACAGTATTGTCTAAGCCCTTCAGCTGCTTCCCATGCACGTGTGTGACATATATATATATATATATATATATATATATATATATATATATATATGTATATGTATGTGAAAGAATATATTTTACTAATCGTGAAATGTTTTTGATTTGTAGTCTTTGTTTACATCTTAGTGAGTTGTGAACAGTCGTGTTTTGTGTACATGACCTTCACCAGTGACTCAGTGACTACAATAAACACTGCCTTACTTGCCATGATAAAATCCATCAGGTTTTATTTTGCTATACAGCCAGGCTTTTGTATATGTGAGTTGACAGGCAATGAGCACTTAGCAATAAGTACAACACATTACAAACAATACAGCTGTCAAGCAGCATGTTAATTGGCAATCAAAATGGGATATGCTCATGGTACTTTTACGGAGCCATAGGACATTTGAAACTGTGTAGAAATTCTTCAGCCCTGCGACTCCTAGTTGTGAGTCATTAAATGTGACATGGTCTCCAACTTTAAGGTGAGAAGTGTGATGTCCGCATGTATGGGCTTCCCTTACTCTACGTTTACTATTTGTTTACTATACATTTACATCTACTGTTACCATTTTAAAAACTGATGATCATCTCTAGTTCTCATGGTTTGAGAAATATAGAATTTATTTTATATATAGGTCATCTTTATTTACAAAATATTGTATTTATTTAATTTAAATCTTTCATTTTATTGTCTTCGTTTCTATTTACCCTTTCTGTAGCTTTTATTTTTTTTATTTTAACCTATTAATTTACTGTTGTTTTCCCTTTCTGTGCTGTAATTGTAATTATCTTTTACCTTTGGTATATGAAATTGCATAAACTTAATTTTAATGATTTCTGTGTATTGATGTACATTTACAGCTATCAACATACCAAATATTAGAAATGTTTCATATTTTAATATCCTATTAAAAATAAAGTACTTAGACTGCTAGATGCTAGAAAAGAGTTAACAATATAATCAATCAATGGACCAGGAAAAGACATTAAATCTGCACTTTCTGTTCCCCCATGTACAGGTGAGAAGAAAAACTCCAGGAGCCCAAGCCTAATGGATCTCACCACATTCCAGTATCAGGAGGAGATAGCAGAATTCAGAGCCACAGAATAATGGAGAACAATATGTCATCTGTATTTTAATCAAGCTTTAGTGCTGTGTCTAGGAAGGCTAAAATTTCTGCAGCAGTTTCCTTTTCTGAAAATACAATGTTACTAATGTCAGCTCTGAGTCACATACATAGTCATCAGGATGTTGTATTTTGTCCTTGAACAAACATGCCAAGAGAAGTTTAAATTAATAATAATCACTTCCAAAGTTAGCACTTAAATTATGAATCTTTATGATTCTAAAGCTGGTAATATATAATTTTTATGAAAGCCTACTGAGCAATGTGATTGATTATACCACTCATAAATCAATTTTTCCAATCAATTAAAAAATAACTTTAAAATGTTTGCTTCTAGACTTTAGGCAGAATGCACCAAATGAGTACACATTTTATATAATATTTAACACTATATAACTATCATAAGGGCAGCATGGTAGTGTGGTGGGTTGCGCTGCTGCTTCGCAGTAAGGAGACCCGGGTTCGCTTCCCGGGTCCTCCCTGTGTGGAGTCTGCATGTTTTCCCCGTGTCTATGTGGGTTTCCTCCCACAGTCCAAAGACATGCAGGTTAGGTGCATTGGCGATTCTAAATTGTCCCTAGTGTGTGCTTGGTGTGTGTGTACCCTGTGGTGGGCTCGCACCCTGCACAGGGTTTATTTCCTGTGTTGGCTGGGATTGGCTCCAGAAGACCCCTGTGACCCTGTAGTTAGGATATAGCGGGTTGGATAATGGATGGATGGATAACTATCATAAACAGTTTTTTTGTGAAGGAAGAAATGAAAGAAGAGCACTTCATGAATGAAGTGAATGGTTTAGGTGTTAAGTGCAAACATGAAGTTGCAATCAGTGAGCTGTTTCTAATTTTGCTCCAGGTACCACGTAACCTCCATTCCCATGGGCGTATAATAGTAGTTTTTAATGTTTTTATTTTAAATGAATCCCATTAAACTTTAAATCAGTAAAAATTACTTTAATAATTTGACTGTAAGATGAATTAGAGACCACATAGTGAGGAGCTCGTAATGGTGACTGACAAGCACATGTTAAAGCCATTCTGGGTAAATAAGTGGCCACAAGGTGGCAGTAATCTCATTTACTGTTGAACATGTCCTACTAGAAGAATTTAAAAGAAGACTAGAATGCCATACATATCATGGGAGACTGACAGTCGAGGGCTGCAGAAAACACTGTCTTTCTATGTTATATTTTCCTGCATGTTATGTTTTGTTCCTTGTTAGATAACAGATTTTATTTCTGTTTTAAAAGTGAATGTGTTGTCCTCTAAACACAATGTTTTAATACATTAGCTTGTCTCTCTTTTCATTCATCCCGAAGGTGTATTTTTTGTTATTGTACTTGTCTTTCTTTCCCTAGATTTGCAAAGGAGCAAAAATATGAAGATAAAACTATGTTTTGTGCTTTGTGAACAATGTGACACTCTCTGATTAAGTTATTGCTCTCTAGTCATTAAAGTGAGGCAAATATCTAAGTTTAACTTTTCTGATTCGGGAGTTTGTGCTATTTCCACCCTGTTCTTTGTCTTATGAGTACTTCCTATTTTTGTTTTACTTATGACTTGGCAGACTTTGTCTGCAGAATCTTTAGCGTTTGCCACGAATATGAATTACAGTGCTTTCTATGACTGTCATTGTCATGCATAAAGTTATCAGATTAATAAATTGGGGCTGCAGGCAAACTAGGTCGCTTGTGCTTTGCAGAAAAGGAAAGAATTTTCTTTATGTCTGTTTTATCTGACGGGTCGCTGAACAAAACCCACCAACAGTTGTTATGAACACCAGTATTCACAAAGTGTATCCATCCATCCATCCATTATCCAACCCACTAAATCCTAACTACAGGGTCACGGGGGTCTGCTGGAGCCAATCCCAGCCAACACAGGGTGCAAGGCAGGAAACAAACCCCAAGTAGGGTGCCAGCCCACCGCAGTGCGCACATACAGTACACACACCCACACACCAAGCACACACTAGGGACAATTTAGAATCGCCAATCACAAAGTGTATTTAAAGGCAAAAATTAAAAAACAAAACAGTTTTCAAATTGTAGGGCTAGATTCTTTTGTACAGCTGGATAGTTTTGGATTATTTGTAAAATGTAATACAAAGGGTACCCAGTAAGATAAGGTAAAAATATAGTTCTGAGGTCAAGCACTTCCAAAGTGAGAAAGCTGGTTTAAATTGTTTTCCTGACATAGTATTTTAAAGCACAAGGTGATTAGAGGATAAAAAATTAAACCCCCTTGTTTTAATCCTCACACATCAATTGTCACTGTGCTGAGGTATTCTTATTGACTTTTTCAAATGATGGTACAGTTTTGGTGGCTTTATTACAGCAAAATACACGCAGGTATGGATTCTAAACAAATCTTTAAAAAAACGCAAGAACAAAATATACCCAATGTCTTCAGTAAAGTAAAAATGAAATCTTACGTCTATTTTTTAGTTGCAAGCTCAATGAAATATCATTTTGCATACATTACTACTAATTAATGTTCTTTTTCAGACCTTGGCAAAAAGTAAAGCAGTCCAGCTAACATCGGAAGGGGATTTTAAACCTCACTTTAGTGGGTCCCAAATATCTGTCTAATTTCTAAACAAAGAACGTGCTTAGTGTTTTTTCATAAAACAGATAGAAAACTCAGCTTTATTAATACCTAGAGAAATTACAAAAAAGCTGTGGCAGCAAATACAGTATATAACAGAGAACACTGCGGCAAAAAAGTGAGTAATAATAGAAATTGCAAGCAACACAACTCAAGAGATTAAGAGATCAACATCACCTCCTCTGCAGTCAGGGAACTCGTTACAGAGTGTGATGGGTATGGGCAGAAAGGGCTCTTGCAGTGGTCTCCACTGCAGCACAACTGGAATGCTTTGTTGCTGAAGGTGCTCCTTTGTGGAGCCAGAATGCATTGCAAAGATGGGTGACATTGTTGATGATTACTAATGATGGATAATGGAAGAAAGCATAATCAGACTGAATGATTTACAATATGAATCTTGATATTGTTTTGGAGCAAATCTGTTGCTGAAAGTGAAAATGCATAGTTGTTAACATTTTTTGGTTGAAATTATAGAGGAAGTGCAGATGTTGCATACTTAGTTGTTGCTCAGCTCTAACTGGGAGTGGGAAGATGTAAACAGAAAAGGGCCTGGGATCTCATTTATAAAACTTTGTGTGGATTTAAAGCATGAAAATATACGCGTGCCAAGAAAACAGGTAAATCTATACGGCAAAAAAAAAAAAATCTCATTTATAAAGCCTGGCAGACACACATTTCTCTGCAATTCAGACTTTATAAAAAAACAAGCATCTTGTACATATGTGTATGTGAATACACCTGAAACGCCACTCTAAAGTATACATATATGGAGCATGCTAATCACTCTCATACGTGTGCAATCATGATGGAGCAGAACGTCACTGACATGTAGATCGGCCACCTAGCTCACACACCGAGGACCTACCACCTGCATTTAAAAATATCTGGAGTGGTCCACAACTGAGTGCACAAGATCCTGCATGGTATTATGGCACCTCTCCTCTGTGTTCTGGGGGTCACAAAAAGGTGTGAAAGGTGCCAAATTCTGAATGGGTAGCTGCTATTACCTGGCACATGCAATAGAATGACTGTTTTTACAGTTATTTTATTTATTTATTTATTTATAAAGCACTTTAAAAACAACATCAAGGCCAACCAAAGTACTGTACAATAAAAACCCAACATATCAGACAAACAATAACCAAAGAGTAAAAGAAACAGAAACACAGAAGAGCTGTAGAGATTCATAATAAAAAGTACACAGACAGTCAACATATCATACTGGGTTAAAGGCCAGGGAGTAAAAGTGTCTTTTTATATAAGATTTAAAGACCGCAAGTGGAGGAGCCTGCTCAATGTGCAACAGCAAATCGTTCCACAGTTTTGGAGCTGCAACTGAAAAAGCTCAATCACCTCGGAGTTTGCATCGTACCTTAGGAACATGTAAAAGCATCTGGTCTGCTGACCTCAGAGAGCGAGACGGTACATAAGGGTGCAGCAGGCTTTATGAAAAACGGAGGGTTCAACCATTTACCTTAACAACAAAGCCATTCTGTCTACAAAGCCACTTCGCCTCACAATATATGAATCAGAGGCTGACCAAGGCCACTGAGACATGATGTTTGCCAGCCACATCATGGTGTCACAGATGACTTGTACATTAATTGAATGTCCCTGCTTGCGGTTAACACAAGCAGCTTCATTCTTGCTATGTGCCCCTATGGCAAGTTGTGTGCAGTAGATTGCTCCAATTATGTTAGGAGAACTGGACACTGCTCCAAATTGCCTTTTTATGTTGGCAAAAATGTGTTTTATGCATGTAAACACACACAATACAAAAACTGAATGTAGTGCCTTGCTGGTCAGTTAATAGCTTCCAGCACAGCAGAAATGATGGAGTGAAGCTTGGCTGAGATATTCCTGACCTATCAGCCAGTTCCTTAAGAACTGACAACAGGTAGCAGATATAAACTGACAAAAAAACAAAAAAAAAAATTTGTGCAAATACCCTCTTAAAAAATGGAACGAAAATATAGTCAGATCAGCATATTTATCATTATTAAGGTAAAGTAAGTCTGTCATATCAAGGCACATTCTAATAATGGCTTAGTGCTTCTATATGAGTTGACATTCAGCTGGTTTGTTTGCATTTCCCTGCTTGATCAAGGTTGTCGTCATTTCCCAGTTACCTCGAAATGTTGTGTACGCATGGGTGAGATTAGCCACAAGTATACGCATGTTCCCCATTGAGTTTTCTTTTCTAAATTCCAGCATCTGCATGGGAAATTCCATACACATATTTAGCGTCATTTTTTGTGCATATGGATAAAATAATCATGCACAGGCTGATTCCATAAGATCAAAAAGCACTGTTGTCAAATCCCAAAACAAAACACTTAAAGTCAAAATCTCAGATAGCAGAAAATAGTTTTCCCTTGACTTTAACCTGTTGCACAACCAGCCATCACAAGTCTCTAGCAATGCCATAAAAACCAGTCCACAAAATGGTGTCAGGAAATGACGCAAAAATAATCTAAATACTTTAAATAAATTTTTGAATTAATTAAAAAAAAATTATAATGTACTTATAATTCAAATCCAAAACATAATGGCAAAATAAGAAAAATCAAATCAGTTCTTCTTTATAACAGTTTGAAAGCTTACTGTATATTTTCAACACTGCACTCAGTTTAAACTAGGCTGTTGCATTAAGCTTTTTATAACGCTTAAACCTTGGCACTAAGGGTGGTTAGGTTTGGCCTGAGTTTCAGTCTTGCCTCTGTCTTTTATGAAGCTTGCACTTTCTATCCATTCCTGTAAGCATTTCCCCTAAATATGCTGCACTGATTATTTCAGTGATCCAGTAATAAAAAAATTAGATTTAGAAAAATAATTGATGAGTGCCACCTCATGGCAACTGTTAAGAAGAGGCTCCATAAGGTGCAAAACCTACTTGACCAATAAGAAGACTGCAAACGTATGTACTGTTGATAGCTGAAACAACTGTTAACTCATAATGGATGGATATATGAGAAAAAAATGTGCATTAAGCAAGTCTATGGCATGCTCTCCCAGTTACTGTATGTGTAGATGCATTATAAAAAGCTTAATATGACATTAGTTAACAGTGTGGTTTTCTTTCCTATCTACTCCAAAAATAGAAATCTTATTTGAAATTGCATTATTCAACATTTGCATGTCTAGAAATTAATTTTGCTAACAATTAAAGAAATCCAAAACTCCACTGATTTTGTTATGCAGTATGTTTTCACCAGATGTCACATTTTGACTTTATATGTCAGAAATATTCAGTGCTGTGATTTTATAAACTGTTAACAGTACAGTTGCCTTTCACGACAAAGATTGGAACAACCTGCTATAGAAATTGTTATTTTTCATTATTTTTGTGACATTTTCCATTATTGTGCATTTTGCCTAAGCGCTCTGCTAAGTCTGATGCTTCAGTTCCCAAAAATTCCATTGTGCTGCCTTTGGAGTGGCTTGGTTTTCCTTCTCTCTCAGACAGGTTTCATTTATTAGGTGCAGGACCTGTGACTAGCATTCTGCTTACTTGTTGTTTTTTGCTCAGCCATATCTTTTGAACAATAATCTGGTAAAGTGAAAAAAGGTACTGAGATTACATTTCTGCCCATTAATTTTGTGTCTTCCAGCAGTCCAGAGTCAGGGATAGAAAAATCTGGAAAATGTTCAGAATTTTAAATAATTTCAAAGACAATATATTTGACAGGCAGACTTGTATTTATTGAGCATTTTATAGTAATTGCTGATGAACTGAACTCTCATTGTATGTTTGCAATGTGTTGTGGTTAGCTGTATTGTCATCTGCTAATTACTCAGGGTTGAGCAAACCTCTACAACAAGATGTCATCAAGTTCACATGGACACAAAAGAAATATCTTATCAGAACATAGTATGTACAACAGATCAAAATTAATGATCACAGTTAAAATCTTCAAAAACCTGCCTTTGAAACATATTGTTTAGGGCACAAACTAAAGTGAAGTGACTAGAAATCCTAATTGCATGTTTCTCATGGTCAGTGTAGGGTCACTTGGAAAATGTGCTTTGGGTACTACTAGCCATATAGAAAGACAGGCAGAAGGTTCTCCATTGTCTTTTCCATGCCAGGAGTTATTGAGTAACGGGTAACTAACAATATGTGTCCTTGGAGATAAAGATGGTGTATCTTGTACATAAGTATGTTTGGAGGCTATAAAAATAAGCACAAAATAGGCTACAAAATGGATGGGTTTCATAGTTTAACAGCATATGATTAGCATGCACTAAAAACACAGCTGGTATTGCCAAAGGCACCATATAGTAGATAATAGGTGGTGTGGTGGCTCTGAGGCTCTGGAAGGTGACCAGCTCAAATCTCATTACAACAGTGAGGGGATCCTACTCTGTGGTGCCCTTCAGCAAGGCTTTTAACCTGAAAATTGCTCCAGGGGCCTCTGTACAATGGCTCAGCCTGCTCTATGATCTCCAAAGGTCTCATCAAAAAAAGGCGATTTCTCTTTGGGGATTAATAAGGTGTGCTAAAACGAAACAATATAATATATATAACAAGTACATTTTCTTTTATGGGCACCAAACAGGCAAGCTTCTGGGGTTTAGCAGGCTCCTTTAAAAGAGTGTGAATTAGCAGAGGTTGAACCAGTTGGTGTTTACCTCTGGTTTACTGATTTTGAAGCTTTGGCCAACTCTGAGCTGCCAATCAGCCAAACATGCACATCTTTGTTCTTGAGGAGAACTCACACAGACATGGGAGAATTATTAAACATATTGAACCCAGTCTCCTGAAGCTTTAAAACATGAGTAATAGCTATAATCACCACTCTCCAACGTACAGAAAAAAAAAAGGATTTGAATAATAATTCTCTTTTATGGCATGACAACATTCAGTTATTTTTTCTAATACGCATTTAGTGAGATAGCTAAAAAAATAAGTGAAAAGCATATATCTGGAAAGTAAGCTAGAAGCTACACTTACAACTTAAAAGTTGGAAATGACTCTTAACATGGGCAATTGGCCTTGTGAAAAGGTTGTTTATTATAGATGCAAAATACAATGTGCTGTACTTAAGCTGTAAAGCAGTTTATCGTTTAAAACAAATCAATCAATAGACTTGCAGTAATAAAGCATACAAAGACAATTGCATATTTTAAACAATAGTCTTACTTTTATTCAATTCAGATTACATTCCTTTTCTAATTGTAAATATGAAGAGGAAGAAGAAAAAGAAGACTAACTGTAAATCTGTTTAATCATGGTAAGGTCCTAGGGTGACCCTATCCTCCCTTTAAGGCTCTTTATTACGTAGACCAGAATAGAATGCTCTAAATCCCAGCTGTAGCCCTCATACGTTTACACCCTCTTATACATTTGTGCTCATAAGTTTATATTCCCTGGCAGAATTTGTAAGATGTGTACTATACTTTAAAAAAAGGTGACTGATTAGGCCAAAGATAATTCATTTACTTTTAACTGAAGTCCAAATGAAACTATAAGGCATCACAGAATAGTTCAACTATTAAACAAAACATAGTAATCTGGAAAAAGATGAAAGTTTGCATACCCTTAGTTCTTACTACTGTTTTATGCCCCATTTAGCATTAATAATGGCATGCACTATTGTGTGATAGTTGTGGATGAGGCCCTTGATTTTCTCAGGCATTAGAGCTGCCAGTTCTCCTTGGCAAAAAGCCTCCACATCCTGTAAATTATTGGGTTGTCTTCTGCTGTAACAACTAAAGTGTCAACTTGGCCTGTGTTTTGGATCATTGTCATGTCGAAAGATCCTCCAATATTTTCTGGTAACATGCTGTATTCATCTTGCCATCAATTTTCATTAAGTTACCTGTGCTGCTGTAGCTCACACACTCCCAGAACATTAGAGGTCCACCTTCATGCTTCACAGTATGGATGGTGTACTTTATGTCATGGGCCTTGTTGCATCCTGTCCAAACATAGCATTTACAGTTGTGATCATACAGTTCAAATTTGGTCTCATCAATGCAAAGGTCTTTGTTCCAGAAGTTTTGAGGCTTGTATAGATGTTTGGCATATTGTAAGTAGGTTGTTTTGTGGTGTTGGCACAATAAAGTTTTTTTTTTCTTAAACTCAACTGTGTAACCCATTTTTGTTCAAGTACATCCTTAATGTGCATCTTGAAACAGCGACACACACATGTTTGTAGAGAAGCCTGTGTCTCAGTTGAAGTGGCTTGTGGATTTTTCAGGGCTGTTTGACAAATGATCCTGGTAGTTATGACTGAAATCTTGGTTGGTCTAGCTGACCATGGCTTGGTAACAATAGAATCTCTAATTTCCCACTTTTTTATCAGAGTCTGCACCCCAATGACAGGCATTTTCAGATCTCTGGATATGTTTTTTATATCCGTTTACCAATTAATACAAATCAGCAACCTTTTCTTGCAGATTCTATAACGGTTATTTGCTTTCCCCGTGGTTTGATATCCGGCAAAATCAGTGCAGCTCTGCATGAATTTAAATTGACTATTTATACACACACTGATTACAATCAAAAAGGTTTCAGGTGTGGACACTCTCCCTTAATTACCCATAATTGGAATCAGTATGTGTCAACTTGTGTGTAAATTATTAGCCCCAATATTCAAGGGTATGTAACCTTTTAATCAGGCCCATTTGGGTTATTTCAGTTATCATTATGATTTAAAAAGGGCAAACACAATTAATTATGTGATAATAAATTGTCTCTCTTGAGCACACTCCCTAATTTAAAAAAAAAGCTTTCTGCATGATTACTTATGTTTTTCACACAATGGCCAATATTTTACAAATTCTGCCAGGTTATGTAAATTTATGAGAACAACTGTATATATAACCTCAGGCAAAAAGGTAGAGTATCAAAACAGGCAGGAAAGAAGGTTTATACTTTTATTCATGCTTTGATTAAATTAAGCTTGTCAGGTGTTGAGGTTAAATCCTGATTTTTAAATTTTACTAGGTGATGGCGGGGACCTTGGCGGTCTGATCCTCGGCTACAGAAACTGGCTCTTGGGACGTGTAATGTCACCTCTCTGAAGGGGAAGGAGCCTGAGCTAGTGCGCGAGGTCGAGAGGTTCCGGCTAGATATAGTCGGACTCACCTCGACACACAGCTTGGACTCTGGAACCAATCTCCTTGAGAGGGGCTGGACTCTCTACCACTCTGGAGTTGCTCCCGGTGAGAGGTGCCGAGCAGGTGTGGACATACTTATTGCCCCCCGACTTGGAGCCTGTGCGTTGGGGTTTACCCCGGTGGACGAGAGGGTGGCCTCCCTCCGCCGGGGGGGGAAGGGTCCTGACTGTTGTTTGTGCGTATGCGCCGAACAGCAGTTTGAAGTATCCACCCTTTTTGGAGTCTCTGGAGGGAGTGCTAGAGGGCATACCTTCTGGGGATTCCCTCAATTTGCTGGGAGACTTCAATGCCCACGTGGGCAATGACAGTGAGACCTGTAAGGGCGTGATTGGGAGGAATGCCCCCCCCCGATCTGAACCCGAGCGGTGTTTTGTTATTGGACTTCTGTGATCGCCACGGATTGTCCATAACGAACACCATGTTCAAGCATAAGGGTGTTCATATGTGCACTTGGCACCAGGACACCCTAGGCCTCAGTTCGATGATCGACTTTGTGGTTGTGTCGTCGGACTTGCGCCATATGTCTTGGACACACTCGGGTGAAGAGAGGGCGGAGCTGTCAACTGATCACCACCTGGTGGTGAGTTGGCCGATGGTGGGGGAAGATGCCGGTCAGACCTGGTAGGCCCAAACGTGTTGTGAGGGTCTGCTGGGAACTACTGGCAGAGTCCCCTGTCAGAAGTGGCTTCAACACCCACCTTCGGCAGAACTTCGACCACTTCCCGCGGGAGGTGGGGGACATTGAGTCCGAATGGGCCATGTTCCGTGCCTCTATTGTTGACCGGAGCTGTGGCTGTAAGGTGGTCGGTGCCTGTCGCGGCGGCAATCCCAAACCCCGTTGGTGGACACCGGTGAGGGATGCCGTCAAGCTGAAGAAGGAGTCCTATAGGACCTTTTTGTCCTGTGGGTCTCTGGAGGCAGCTGATAGGTACCGGCAGGCCAAGCGGAATGCGGCTTCGGTTGTTGCTGAGGCAAAAGCTCGGGCATGGGAGAAATTTGGAGAGGCCATGGAGAGCGACTTTGGACGGCCGAGGAGATTCTGGTCCACCGTCCGGCGTCTCAGGAAGGGGAAGCAGTGCAGTGTCAACACCGTATATGGT
Source organism: Polypterus senegalus (assembly GCF_016835505.1). Lineage (NCBI taxonomy): Eukaryota > Metazoa > Chordata > Cladistia > Polypteriformes > Polypteridae > Polypterus > Polypterus senegalus. The sequence goes on along the minus strand of NC_053156.1, from coordinate 149,503,130 downwards.
GGGGATGGTGTGCTGCTGACCTCGACTCACTAGTGTGAGTCGGTGGGGGGAGCACTTCGAAGACCTCCTCAATCCCACTAACATGCCTTCCAATGAGGAAGCAGAGCCTGTGGACTCTGAGGTGGGCTCTCCCATCTCTGGGACTGAAGTCACCGAGTTGGTCAAAAAACTCCTTGGTGGCAGGGTCCCGGTGGTGGATGAGATACGTCCGGAGTTCCTTAAGGCTCTGGATGTTGTAGGACTGTCTTAGTTGACACGTCTCTGCAACATCGCATGGACATCGGGGACAGTGCCTCTGGATTGGCAGACTGGGGTGGTGATCCCCCTCTTTAAAAAGGGGGACCGGAGGGTGTGTTCCAAATATAGAGGGATCACACTCGTCAGCCTCCCTGGAAAAGTCTATTCGGGGGTTCTGGAGAGGAGGGTCCATTGGATAGTTGAACCTCGGATTCAGGAGGAACAGTGTGGTTTTCGTCCTGGTCGCGGAACAGTGGACCAGCTCTACACCCTTAGCAGGATCCTGGAGGGTGCATGGGAGTTTGCCCAACCAGTCTACATGTGCTTTGTGGACTTGGAAAAGGCGTTCAATGTGTCCCTCGGGGAATCCTGTGGGGGGTGCTCCGGGAGTATGGGGTATGGGGACCCCCTGATAAGAGCTGTTCGGTCCCTGTACAACCAGTGTCAGAGCTTGGTCCGCATTGCCGGCAGTAAGTCGAGCCCGTTTCCAGTGAGAGTTGGACTCCACCAGGGCTGCCCTTTGTCACCGATTCTGTTCATAACTTTTATGGACAGAATTTCTAGGCGCAGCCAGGCTGTTGAAGGGGTCCAGTTTGGTGGACTCAGGATTGTGGGTCACTGCGGCTGGGATGAGAATCAGCACCTCCAAATCCGAGACCATGGTCCTCAGCCGGAAAAGGGTGGAGTGCCCTCTCAGGGTTGGGGGCGAGATCCTGCCCCAAGTGGAGGAGTTCAAGTATCTCGGGGTCTTGTTCACGAGTGAGGGAAGAATGGATTGTGAGATTGACAGGCGGATCGGTGCGGCGTCTGCAGTGATGCGGGCTCTGCATCGGTCTGTCGTGGTGAAAAAAGAGCTGAGCCGTAAGGCAAAGCTCTCAATTTACCAGTCGATCTACGTTCCTACCCTCACCTATGGTCATGAGCTATGGGTAGTGACCGAAAGAACAAGATCGCGAATACAAGCGGCTGAAATGAGTTTCCTCTGCAGGGTGTCTGGGCTTTCCCTTAAAGATAGGGTGAGGAGCTCAGTCATCCGGGAGGGGCTCAGCATCGAGAGGAGTCAGATGAGGTGGCTCGGGCATCTGATCAGGATGCCTCCTGGACGCCTCCCTGGTGAGGTGTTCCGGGCACGTCCAACCGGGAGGAGGCCCCGGGGAAGACCCAGGACACGCTGGAGGGACTATGCCTCCCGGCCGGCCTGGGAACACCTTGCGATTCTCCCGGAAGAGCTGGAAGAAGTGGCCGGGGGAGGGAAGTCTGGGCTTCTCTGCTTAAGCTGCTACCCCCGCGACCCGACCTCGGATAAGCGGAAGAGGATGGATGGATCGATGGATGGATGATGTTTTGAAACAATTAGATTTATTGTAAGATGAATACTTTGAAGATAATGACAGTCATTGAGGTGGCAGCAATCAATTGGATAATGTTGAACCTGTAGACATGACTATCAGGGCAGCACTACATGGACATTCTGCCACCCATTGACTGCAAAGAGTCGCCAACTACCAGATTTGTCACAGGGGTCTGCTGGAGCCAATCCCAGCCAACGCAGGGCACAAGGCAGGAACCAATCCCGGGCAGGGTGTCAACCCACCGCAGGACACACACAAACACACCAAGCACACACTAGGGCCAATTTAGAATTGCCAATCAACCTAACCTGCATGTCTTTGGACTGTGGGAGGAAACCCACGCAGACACAGGGAGAACATGCAAACTCCACGCAGGGAGGACCTAGGTCTCCTAACTGCAAGGCAGCAGCGCTACCAGTGCGCCACCGTGCCGCCCACCTATAAATCCACATCCTGGTAATTAATGGACCAGCAGTCAATGTTTTAAATTATTTTCTGTATAAAATGTAAATTGTTCACATAAAATAAACAAAACAACATGATAAGAGGCAGTATGATTGGTGACTTTCCTTGTTTTAAACATGCATGTTATGAATTTCCACTTCCTTGGGATAGATGCAACACAAATTGTAAGCTGCAAGTTAAGGAAGGCCTATGATGTCTTTCCTTCATAATATCATCTATCAATTCCTTTATTGGTAAAGATGCCCTTTATTTGAAGCAAAGGAAATGCAACTAAAACACAAAACATAATGTACTGTATATAAGGAGAAAGAGAGAGTTTGCATTTTGGTTACTAATAATAAGCCACACTTTATAAAAGGTAAAAGTTTCAGAAAGAACCACATTTTCAGTAGAATACCAACCTGTTTTGTACTAGTTTAGTTCAACTATCAATCGCTATCTAAATAAAATGAACATTCTCATATACTTCTGTGCTTTGTAAATTGTCTTGCAAAAATGTTATCTATAAACCACTTCCTATCAAAATGAAGATTGTTTGATAACATATTTATATACTGTATCTCTACTCCATTACATCAAATCAGGAAAACATTTTCTACATGAATTTTAAAATTGGACTAGATACTGTATAAAAGCACTGTTGAATATCAAATAATTTTCACCTTACATAGCCATTTTTTATTCTGCATGTAATTCAGGCAAGCATGAACATAAATTGAACTTAAATATTCAAAATTAATATAAAGGCTTCTGACTGATTACAATTATTATGGACAAGATAGAAAAACAAGTGCCAGGAGGAAAGTTCAGTTTAAAGAGTAGACCATGAAATGAAGGCAGCAATCAAAAACCAGAAGAGTTGTTAGGGACTAGCAAAAGTGTGAATACAGTGAAAATGGCATCAGAAAATTGATTGCCAAAGTACTAAAACGCTAGCCAAAAATTCAAAATCATAAAAAGAGCATAACCAAATGTACCCTGTCTTTATGCTTTTCCCTATAATAACTAAGCATCACAATTTCTTTTTCGTTTTAGTGTTAATCCTCAACCTTGGACACAATATGTAGTGTTCTGACATCTTAAACAGTTGTTGCATGATAAAATTACACACACTAACAATGTGATACATAAGAAAATGTATATGTGATACATAAGATACATTTATATATGCATGCATATGTAGTGTTGTAGATTTTAAAATTATAGATTTTATTTTTTTGCCCACAGAAATAAAAATTAACATAATCTTATAAGGACAGTTAACATCAAATTACCTTCTTTTCCTGAATTGCATCACCTTTTGCTCACGATGAACAGGATAAAATTTACACTTCAATAGGTAATTAACATCAAACCATCTCCTCTTCCCGAATTGTACCTCACTACCAATACATCTGTGTGAATCATTTAGAAGAGCAGGATGATGTCTCAGACTATACTGATTACTTTATAACCTGCAAACAGATGGGCAACCCTGAGATTAGGAATTGCCAAATTGGTTTGGGAAAGGAAGAAATGCCAGATATACTTAAAAGATCAAAGACTTTAAGTGAAGTTATTTATCATGTTGATATGCAGCCAACAACAACATTTATTTATATAGCACATTTTCATACAAACAGTAGCTCAAAGTGCTTTACATAATAAAGCCAATCAAATGTGTGTAATACCACATGTTCCGGAAACCCATGTGAAATTTTAAAATAAATATGCTTTGTCTGAGAGTGACATCAGAGTGACAACCAGAGAGCGATGTCAGCAGCAGGCAACAGCGACATCAGGAGAGGGCCAGTGACCATTTTCATTTGATCATCAGCTATGGGTGCCATGTCTGGACTCTACATTGGGTGGTTAAGCTATATTAAGGTACTTTCCCTGAAATCCACCATAGATTTTTTGGGATTTGTAAGATGATGTTTTGTCATGAGCAGTAACACTTTTGCTGACAGTTTCCCATGATGCTTCTGCTTGATGTTCTCATGTAATGACTTCATTGTGGAAGCATAGGTTTCTTCAGTGATGGTTGAATGTGTGACATGAATTCCAGCTGCAGAACTCCCTTTGAATTCCCAGAAAACTGTCACTACAATTTTTCCAGCCACACAAACTTTCTTGGAGGTTGGGGACCCCTTATGCTTCCATTACATGGACTCTTGTTTGGTTGCAGAGTCATGGTGGTGAATCCATATTTCATCTCCAGTAACAATCAAAAGGAAAGGTCAGTGGGATTTTCTCTAAGAAGGTCTAAGTTCTCATGACTGAATTTGTGGCAACATGCTTTCTGATCTTGTGTCAGCATTTGAGGATCCTATCAGGACTAATTTGACATTATCAAATTAGTATGGATGAGTAAAGAAACTGTGGCAGCTGAAATGTCCCAAACAGTCTCCTTGTAGACTCATAGGTAGATGTGTTTGCTATCCTCTCCCTCTGAGTGCTTACTATTTAATGACCTCAGACTGCATGTATGGTATGCCAGCACCTGTCCTGATCTCCATTAACAAATTCAGATTAGTAAAACAAATACATGGTACTCAGGTAGATAAGATATTGAATGCCACTTATACATATATTCCCCTTTATAGTAACACTAGCAAAATACCCGCGCTTCGCAGCAGCGAAGTAGTGTGTTAAAGAAGTAATGAAAAAGAAAAGGAAACATTTTGAAAATAACGTAACATCTCAATGTATTCCTCGCGTCCCCTTTATACCCTCTGATCTCCCATTTCAATTCAGATGCCTCCAATTTCCAGTAAGGCTCTGCTGCGCGAAGACAAGTAATAACTCTCAGGGACAGACCCTACAAAACGATGCCATTGATTTCAGGCAAGATTGCTTTTCTCCTGGACAACTATACTTGCATTCTCAAAAGTGAGCTCGCGCAGCTTCGTCATATTACAACCGGAGTGCAGCCAGAAACTTTTAAGTGCCGGGTCTTACTTAACATTAAATTAAGCCGTGGACATCGCAACATCACACAAGAGAGCAGCTCTCATGAACTTACAGAACGAAGTACGAGTGATCACTTCCATGCATCAAACCTGTTCAAAAAATTCATTACACAATTGACAAGGTGATGGCTTTATATGGCGTTCGTTTATAAAGCAGCGGAGAGACTGTGTGAAGGCAGCTACACAAAAAAACAGCAGAGCACCACACTCTGAATGTATTCCTGGCATCACCGTTATACCCCCTGATCTCCCATTTCAATTGAAATGCCTCAAATTTCCAGTAAGGCTCTGCTTCGCGATGACAATTAATAAGTCTCAGGGACACAACCTACAAAAGGTTGCCATTGATTTGAGGCAACATTGCTACATTGCTTTCCTCCTGGACAAAACTATACGTTGCATTCTCAAAAGTAATTTTTATATATATATATATATATATATATATATATATATATATATATATATATATATATATATATATATTGTAATAAATAAAGAGTCTTTCAAAAATAGAAAAAGATTTGGGGATCGTCCCCATATATTGTCGTCAGACAAAGTGAAAATGGTTGATTCAGAATGACTTTTCAGTACAGAATGAATGAATACATGGTAACAAAATGGCGTTTAAATAACAGATGGGATGATGGGAGAGGAAATGGTTGGCAGGAAGTGACGATTGGAGGCGGACCACGGAACCAACGTCATCGTGAGCAGACAGGAGTAGTTGAGAGTGGAACCGGAAGTGATGTCATTGGATGGGAACCGGAAGTGATGTCATGCGGCCATTTTGGAACTGAAAATGGATGGGTTTATTTTTCTTCCAGTTTTCTGTAGGTAGAAAGAGATTCAGGTAAGTACCACGTGATAAATTCTTGTCTCATGAGATTTCACTCACCTTTGGGCTCTTTGACTGCCTCCAACTCGCACGCGTGTGTGACATGACCCCCTCAGCCCAGACCCATCCGTCGGGCGACCTGCACCGAGAGGTCGTGAATCCGGGAGAGAGCATCTGCGTTGGCCTGCAAGGAACCCTTACGATAAGTAACGCTAAAACGATATGGTTGGAGATCCAAAAACCACCTAGTGACACGAGGATTCGACTCCCGATGAAGGGACATCCACTGTAAAGCGGCATGGTCTGTCACCAGAGTGAATTCCCGCCCCAATAGGTAGTACCTCAACGATGTAATAGCCCACTTAATCGCCAGGGCCTCTCGCTCCACCGCAGCATACTTCATCTCACGGTCCAGCAGTTTCCGGCTCAGATACATAACGGGGTGTTCAGCACCCTCGACACATTGGCTCAACACGGCACCCAATCCTGTGGCCGATGCATCGGTCTGGAGAATAAAAGGAAGAGAAAAATCAGGGGATTTTAATAAAGGTGCTGATGTAAGGGCCAATTTCAAGTCACAAAATGCTTTATCTACTGTATCATCCCATACCACTTTTATAGGTGCCCGTTTCTTTGTCAAATTAGATAAGGGCGCAGCAATTTCTGAGAAATGTGGCACAAAGCGACGATAGTAACCAGCTAATCCCAAAAATGCCTGTACTTGCCGCTTATTTATCGGACGGGGCCAATTTATGATGGCATCAATTTTAAGACATTGTGGTTTCACGACACCCCCCCCCACTAGGTAGCCCAAATATTTGGCTTCTCTTAATCCAAAGAAACATTTCTTTGGGTTAATACGAAGTCCTGCAGCTGCCAGTGTGGAAAGTACCGTTTTCACCTGCCATACATGATCCTTCCACGTGCTGGAATAGATGACAACGTCATCTAGGTAGGCGCACAATAGGAATTGTGGGACCGTAGCAGTGTGTCTACCAGACGTTGAAAAGTAGCTGGCGCCCCGTGCAAACCAAAAGGAAGGACCCGGTATTGCCAATGTCCACTGGGAGTGCTAAATGCGGTTTTTTCTTTTGCAGAATCCGTTAAAGGAATTTGCCAATACCCTTTTGTCATGTCAAGGGTAGTTAGGAATTGAGCGCTTCCTAGCCGATCGAGCAGATCATCCACTCGCGCATCGGATAACGCATCAAATTTGGAGACCGATTGAGTCGCCGAAAGTCATTACAGAACCTCCAAGACCCATCGGGCTTAGAAACTAGAACAATTGGACTAGACCAAGGGCTATAGCTTTCTTCGATAACCCCTAAATCCAGCATTAGCCTAATTTCCAATTCCACTTCCGCTTTCTTTAATTTCATACGGTCCTTGCCAATGAGCTAATAATTTATAATGAGAGGTTGGGACTAATACCATAACACGATCACCGGGACAAATCCGAATGGTGGTGTTTCTATTATAATAACGTGACTGTGCTGCTTGCGCTTTTTCTAAATTCTCTTTTAGGATAGGTCTGATCTTCTCTAGTCTATCGCGTAATTGCGATATATTCAAGAATATTTGAAGTAGGAGTACCTCCTCCTCCCATCCTTCTTTTAACATGTCCAAAAGCCCCTGGGTTGCCTTCCATACAATAATTCAAAAGGAGAAAATCCTGTTGAGGTTTGAGGGACTTCCGATAGGCAAACAAACGAGAGGAAGCAACTGATCCCAGTTTCTTCCGTCCTCGTTAACTACCTTGCGTAACATCTGTTTTAACGTCTGATTAAAGCGTTCAACCAATCCATCAGTTTGGGGATGATAAACCGATGTTTTCAGATGTTTTATCCTGAGTAATTTGGCCACTTCCCTGAACGTTTCTGAAGTGAAAGGAGTCCCTTGATCTGTTAAGACCTCCTTGGGGATCCCAACACGCGCGAATATCCCTACTAATTCCCGTGCGATATTTTTGAATTAGCTGGCGCAACGGAACAGCTTCTGGAAAGCGAGTGGCATAATCTACTAGAACTAGAATATATTTAAAACCTTTTAACGAGGGTTCTAATGGACCAACGAGATCAATACCAACTCGTTCAAACGGGATGTCAATCAGGGAAGGGGAATAAGAGGAGCTTTAGACCTTCTGGGTATCTGGCGAAGTTGACACTCCGGGCATGAAGTGCAAAATCGCCTGACCTCCTCATTAACTCCCGGCCAATAAAATCTGAGTTTTATCCTCTCCAAAGTTTTTCGGAGCCTAAATGGGCTCCTAGAAGGTGGGCATGTGCTAATTCACATACCTTTAGCGAAAAGTGCGTGGAATTAACAACAAAGCCCCACTTCACCCTCGTGTTCTGCCACTCTATATAATAAATCATTTTTAATTACAAAGAACGGCATCGGTGGCATGGGATCTAGGTTTGTATAACCGTCAGTAGATACTACTGCATTTCTAGCATTTTTTAATGAATCGTCATTCCATTGTTCTCTTTTAAATGACGATGGAGTTAATAGGAACTGGGACGTTAAGTTTTGTATAGGATCTCTTTCGAGTTCAATGGGAGGGGCTACTGTCTCTACGTCTTCTGCGTCGACTGTATCAGCTCCCGCAGAGGACGATGGGACATCAAAACTTTCGCACTGGGTACCCGTATGGATCCGTGCTACTGAGGGACACGGCGTGGAGGCAGTCGGAGCATTATTCTCCATCACTAAGCCCAAATTCTTATTAGATGCAGTTACGTTATTACGCTGTTAATTTTATTCCAATCTCTTCCTAATATGACTGGAAAAGGGGGATCGGGTAATACAGCCATAGCCATACTGGTTAATTTATGAGCTACTGATATTACACACCTGGCTGTGTTATAATATTTAATATCCCCATGTATACATTTTAGACTGGTTTTCCCTTGAGTCCACTGTTGCGGTAATATGTATCGGGTAGCAACAATCGAAATGTTACTCCCGGAATCAAACATTGCCCTTACCTTTCTGCCATTTATAATAACTGCACCTGTATATGGAAGAGACAGAGGATTAATCACTGTGGCACAGTACCTTTCTCCCCTTACTACCGAGCAATCCATAGGCTCGTAGGCACAGTTCGGGGACAGATGTCCGATCTCCCCACACTTGAAACAGCGAGGTGGACCGGCTAGTCTGTCCCTTCTACGAACGGCAGGTTCGGGAGTTTGTCGAGGGGGCTCAGGAGCTGCCCCACGTATCTGTTGGGTTCGGAGAGGACCTTTCCGACCGCCCTGATTTACAGGCTGCCCAATGACGTTCCGCTATTTGGATTAAGGTGTCCATATCTTCGTAACTGTGCTTTCTTACTTGTTGGGCGATGTGGTCAGGGAGGGCATGTACAAATGTCTCGCAGGCAAGGAGCTCAGCCATTTTGTGGGAGGAGTTGATGTCGGGCGTAGCCAGCGACACACCTTGCCCCAGGCTTCAAAGCCCTGCGATCTTAACGGCCTTTCTGGATCGAATTGCCACTCCCTCCACTCTCTCGCCTGTTGTTCTGGTGAAACGCCGTAGCGTTTGAACACCTCAATTTTAGCGCATCATAATTGGCGCCTGCTCCTCAGTTAAGTCGTAGTAAGCCCTCTGCGCTGTTCCTTCAAATAGGAGCCAGTAGGTACGCCCCTCCGACCTCGCCACGCGTTCGCTTAGCGGTACGCTCAAAAATCAAAAAATAAGACTCAATGTCATCAGATTCAGTCAAGGGGGTTAACTGAATTGGCTGTGACCGAGCTACCTCCGTCCGTACACCAGCACGGGAACGAGCCTCGGCTTCCGCCAATTGGGTCCTGGTTTCCCCCATCTGAATTTTCAGAGTTTGTAGATCTCCCACAATTGTACTTAGTACAGCGTTGAGGTCCTGTTCTTCTGTCATGTTGAACAAGTATCCTGCCACTACGCCAATGTAATAAATAAAGAGTCTTTCAAAAATAGAAAAGATTTGGGGATCGTCCCCATATATTGTCGTCAGACAAAGTGAAAAATGGTTGATTCAGAATGACTTTTCAGTACAGAATGAATGAATACATGGTAACAAAATGGCGTTTAAATAACAGATGGGATGATGGGAGAGGAAATGGTTGGCAGGAAGTGACGATTGGAGGCGGGACCACGGAACCAACGTCATCGTGAGCAGACAGGAGTAGTTGAGTGTGGAACCGGAAGTGATGTCATTGGATGGGAACCGGAAGTGATGTCATGCGCCATTTTGGAACTGAAAATGGATGGGTTTATTTTTCTTCCAGTTTTCTGTAGGTAGAAAGAGATTCAGGTAAGTACCACGTGATAAATTCTTGTCTCATGAGATTTCACTCACCTTTGGGCTCTTTGACTGCCTCCAACTTCGCGCGTGTGTGACAATATATATATATATATATATATATATATATATATATATACACACTCACCTAAAGGATTATTAGGAACACCTGTTCAATTTCTCATTAATGCAATTATCTAATCAACCAATCACATGGCAGTTGCTTCAATGCATTTAGGGGTGTGGTCCTGGTCAAGACAATCTCCTGAACTCCAAACTGAATGTCAGAATGGGAAGAAAGGTGATTTAAGCAATTTTGAGCGTGCCATGGTTGTTGGTGCCAGACTGGCCGGTCTGAGTATTTCACAATCTGCTCAGTTACTGGGATTTTCACGCACAACCATTTCTAGGGTTTACAAAGAATGGTGTGAAAAGGGAAAAACATCCAGTATGCGCAGTCCTGTGGGCGAAAATGCCTTGTTGATGCTAGAGGTCAGAGGAGAATGGGTCGACTGATTCAAGCTGATAGAAGAGCAACTTTGACCGAAATAACCACTTGTTACAACCGAGGTATGCAGCAAAGCATTTGTGAAGCCACAACACGCACAACCTTGAGGCGGATGGGCTACAACAGCAGAAGACCCCACCGGGTACCACTCATCTCCACTACAAATAGGAAAAAGAGGCTACAATTTGCACAAGATCACCAAAATTAGACAGCTGAAGACTGGAAAAATGTTGCCTGGTCTGATGAGTCTCGATTTCTGTTGAGACATTCAAATGGTAGAGTCAGAATTTGGAGTAAACAGAATGAGAACATGGATCCATCATGCCTTGTTACCACTGTGCAGGCTGGTGGTGGTGGTGTAATGGTGTGGGGGATGTTTTCTTGGCACACTTTAGGCCCCTTAGTGCCAATTGGGCATCGTTTAAATGCCACAGGCTACCTGAGCATTGTTTCTGACCATGTCCATCCCTTCATGACCACCATTTACCCATCCTCTGATGGCTACTTCCAGCAGGATAATGCACCATATCACAAAGCTCGAATCATTTCAAATTGGTTTCTTGAACATGACAATGAGTTCACTGTACTAAAATGGCCCCCACAGTCACCAGATCTCAACCCAATAGAGCATCTTTGGGATGTGGTGGAACGGGAGCTTCGTGCCCTGGATGTGCATCCCACAAATCTCCATCAACTGCAAGATGCTATCCTATCAATATGGGCCAACATTTCTAAAGAATGCTTTCAGCACCTTGTTGAATCAATGCCACATAGAATTAAGGCAGTTCTGAAGGTGAAAGGGGGTCAAACACTGTATTAGTATGGTGTTCCTAATAATCCTTTAGGTGAGTGTATAGTGGAACATATACATACATGTGTTGTGAACATGGTGAAAGCGGCCCCAAGAGGATATACCTGTATATATATATATATATATATATATATATATATATATATATATATATATATATATGTATATGAAAGAATATATTTTACTAATCGTGAAATGTTTTTGATTTGTAGTCTTTTTTTACATCTTAGTGAGTTGTGAACAGTCGTGTTTTGTGTACATGACCTTCACCAGTGACTACAATAAACACTGCCTTACTCGCCATGATAAAATCCATCAGGTTTTATTTTGCTATACAGCCAGGCTTTTGTATGTGCGAGTTGATAGGCAATGAGCACTTAGCAATAAGTACAACACATTACAAACAATACAGCTGTCAAGCAGCATGTTAATTGGCAATTAAATATATATATATACTGTATATATACACATGTGTACATATATACATACACACATATACTATGGGGTGCCAAACAGACAAATACATTGATTTTCTGAACATATAAAGTCAGCGTCAGAATATAAAAAATCAAAACTTAAATATATAAAGTCAGCGTCGGTATATATAAAGTCAAAACTTTTTTCTGAATATATAAAGTCAAAACTTAAATATATATAAAGTCATCGCTGGAATATATAAAGTCAAAACTTGAATATATAAAGTCAGCGTCAGAATATATAAAGTCATCGCTGGAATATATAAAGTCAAAACTTGAATATATAAAGTCAGCGTCAGAATATATAAAGTCAGTGCTGGAATATATAAAGTCAAAACTTGAATATATAAAGTCAGCGTCGGTATATATAAACTCATTCCTGAATATGTAAAGTCAAAGTCAAAATATATTGATTAAAACAACTCTGAACTGAACTAAGTTAACAAAAACGTATTCAGAAAAATAAATAAAAAAAACACTGTTCGGTTAATGTTTTGAAAATGATGCATGTGCCCTGCCCAGGATTGGTTCCTGCCTTGCGCCCAGTGCTGGCTGGGATTGGCTCCAGCAGACCCCCGTGACCCTGTGGTCGGATTCAACGGGTTGGGAAATGGATGGATATTCCAGCGCTGACTTTGTATATTCCAACGCTGACTTTATATATTGAAGTTTTGACTTTATGTATTCCAGCGCTTACTTTATATATTCCGACGCTGACTTTATACATTCAAGATTTGACTTTATATATTGAGAAACAAGTTTTGACTTTATATATTCGGGAATGACTTTATATATACAAGTTTTGACTGTATATAGTTAAATTTAGTCATCATTGCATAACTTTTTCTTTACCATAGAAATTTAAAGACTAAATTCAACTTCCATTCCTACCAAAGATATTTCTGGCGACTAAATAGAACCAACTTATATCCAAATTCAAACTATTGATCATCATTAATAATCTAATAACAAATCTTAATGCACGTAAAAAATCTAGGCAGTGCGGCATAAACACCAATAATTTAATTGAAATTACTACTTCAGATCAACACTGCATTAAGACTATAAAAACGGATTGTAGATTACATAAAAAGTACACACAGAGCGTTAACAAAAATAACTTAATTTTTGTTCCGATTACTAATAACACGCATAAAATTCAGCTCTGCCCTTCAGAAACATTAAATATGGCACTATTAAATGTTAGAGCTTTAACTAACAAGACATTTTTTATAAACGATCTTATTAGTGATAAAAAGATTGATTTTATTGCGCTAAATGAAACATGGCTTAATTCAAATGGGGCGGCAGTTTTAATCGAATCTGCGCCTCCGGATTACAGTTTTACTCGTGCAGACCGCCAGGGGAAAAAGGGGGGCGGATTGGCAAACATTTACTCGAGCCGATTAAAATGTAAAGATGTTAGTTTTGGTAAATTTAAGTCCTTTGAGTATCTCACCGTTGTTATTCATGGAGATTCTCACGTTCTGTATTATCCGTGTATAGACCTCCTAAATATAACGCATCTTTCCTTGAGGAATTCTCTGACTTAATGTCAATTTTAGTTACAAACTATGACGCACTCTTAATAGTCGGCGACTTTAACTTTCATGTCGACAATCAGTGTGACCAAAAAGTAAAAGAATTCATGAACCTCCTGGACTCTTTTGATTTGAGGCAGCTCGTTAATCAGCCTACACATAAAGCAGGTCATACGTTAGACTTAGTGATTACTAAAGGACTTAAAGTTGATATAAAGCAGGTCATTGATATCGGTCTATCAGACCATTTCCTTCTACTATTTAATATAGAAATAAAGATAGAAAACGCTCATGAGAAGCATTTTGTTAAAAACGCTTCTTTGACTCAGCAGCAGCTTTAAAGCTTACAACTATTCTAAGCAATCAGTCTGTTTATAATGCCAACTATAATACCAAGGATAATGTAAATAGTAAAGTGGAAAACTTTAATTCTAAAGTAAGAACTGCTGTTGACATAGTTGCACCTGAAAAGACAGTTAAAAAATCCACTAGTATTGTTATTCCATGGAAGACCCAAAGAGTGTCTGATTTAAAAAGAACATGTCGTAGAGCTGAGCGTAAATGGAGGAAAACTAAACTAACTATCCATTATGAGATATTGAAGGCTAAAATAACAGAATACAATAACACTGTCCGTCTTGAGAGGCTGCTATTTCTCTAATATTATAAATAACAATGCTAGTAATCCCAGAGTCTTATTTTCAACAATTGATCGTCTGTTAAACCCAGGTAACACAAAGGAATGCCCCAGAATACTTCCAGTGAAACCTGTGAGAACATTGCTGTATTTTTCAATCAAAAAATTAATGATATTAGAGATAACATAGTATATCTCCCCAACACTGCAGAACCTCCAAAGCCCCGGTACTCCATTATAAACAAATTAAATGCTTTCACCAGGATAGATTTACCTGAATTACATAGTATAATCTCTCAACTGAAACCCTCCACCTGCGTCCTTGACCCAATACCAACCAGGTTTTTCAAAGAAATATCAGGCGTGCTAATTGACAATATTCTGGACATAGTTAATTCGTCATTAGATACGGGGGACTTTCCAGACTGTCTTAAGACTGCTGTAGTTAAACCCCGTCTTAAGAAACATAATCTTGACCCCTCTGCCTTTGAAAATTTTAGACCCATTTCTAACCTGCCCTTCTTAAGTAAAATTCTAGAGAAGGCAGTCATTATGCAGTTAAATGACCACCTCAATAAACATGCTATTCTTGATACATTTCAGTCAGGCTTCAGAACAAATCACAGTACAGAAACTGCACTCGTTAAAGTAGTAAATGACTTGCGGGTAAATGCAGACAGAGGCCATTTATCTGTTCTCATCCTCTTAGATCTGAGTGCTGCATTTGACACCATTGATCACAATATTCTTAAGTGTCTTAAATTGGTTTGAATCCTACCTGGCAGGGAGAAAATTCTTTGTGAGTTGTGGTAATCACATCTCAAAGACATATGATATCTGATATGGTGTTCCACAAGGCTCTATCCTGGGTCCACTGCTTTTCTCAATCTACATGCTTCCGTTAGGTCAGATTATCTCAGGTTACAACGTGAGCTACCACAGCTATGCTGATGACACACAGCTGTACTTATCTATAGCACCTGATGACTCCGACTCTTTCGATACACTAACACAATGTCTTACTGGTATTTCTGAATGGATGAATAGTAATTTTCTCAAACTAAATAAAAAGAAAACTGAAATTTTAGTAATTGGCAATAATGGATTCAGTGAGGTTATCAGAAATAAACTTGATGCATTAGGATTAAAAGTTAAGACGGAAGTAAAAAATTTAGGGGTAACCGTTGACTGTAATCTGAATTTTAAATCGCATATTCATCAGACCACTAGGACAGCATTTTTTCACTTAAGAAACATAGCTAAAGTTAGACCTCTTATATCATTGAAAGATGCTGAGAAATTAATTCACGCTTTTGTTTTCAGTAGACTAGATTACTGTAACGCACTCCTCTCAGGACTACCCAAAAGACATAAATCATTTGCAACGAGTGCAGAATGCAGCTGCTAGAATCCTAACTGGGAAAAGAAAATCCAACACATTTCTCCAGTTTTGATGTCACTACACTGGTTGCCTGTGTCATTCAGGATTGACTTTAAAATTCTGCTTATGGTTTATAAAGCCTTAAATAATCTCGCCCATCTTATATATCGGAATGCCTGACACGTTATATTCCAAATCGTAACCTTAGATCTTCAAATGAGTGTCTCCTTAGAATTCCAAAAGCTAAACTTAAAAGAAGTGGTGAGGCGGCCTTCTGCTGTTATGCACCTAAAATCTGGAATAGCCTGCCAATAGGAATTCGCCAGGCAAATACAGTAGAGCACTTTAAAACACTGCTGAAAACACATTACTTTAACATGGCCTTTTTATAACTTCACTTTAACTTAATACTGATACTCTGTATGTTCAATTCTTCATAATAACTATTCATGGTGGCTCTAAAATCCGTACTGACCCCTACTCTCTCTTCTGTTTCTTTTTCCGGTTTCTTTGTGGTGGCGGCCTGCGCCACCACCACCTACTCAAAGCATCATGATGCACCAACATTGATGGACTGAAAGCCAGAAGTCTACGTGACCATCATCATCAGGTCCTTCCATGAAAACCCTAAATACAAAGAGGACTGTTTGACTTATGTTAGGTAGATTGCCCAGAGGGGACTGGGCGGTCTCTTGGTCTGGAACCCCTACAGATTTTATTTTTTTCTCCAGCCTTTGGAGTTTTTTGTTTTTCTGTCCACCCTGGCCATCGGACCTTACTCTTATTCTATGTTAATTAATGTTGACTTATGTTTATTTTTTATTGTGTCTTCTATTTTTCTATTCATTTTGTAAAGCACTTTGAGCTACATTTTTTTGTATGAATAAGTGCTATATAAATAAATGTTGATTGATTGATTGATTGAGCTGTCGCCTGCCTGCCTGAATAAGTCAACCTCGCTTCGCTCTTATTTTTTACTGTTCATTTAATCATGGCTAGTGGCGGAAAAATTCTAAAATGGAATGAGGATTTTACTGAGTATGGCTTTACCAAAACAATTATTGATGGTGAATCGATTATGCATAAAGCTTCAATGGGTGATCTGTTTTTCTGTGTTAACCTCATATTTTTTCATACTTCTTCTCAAACCAAGGGGGTGCGAGGGTAAAATGAATCGGAAGCTCATCAATGTAATCGGTGTACCAGGAAATCATGCATTGACAGAAGTTCCCCTTTGTTTGTAATGCAAAGTGTAATTAAATGCATTATTTTTTAACGCGTTATGGAGCACATGCATCGAAGCTTCTCAGCTGTGCTTGTGCTAAGAAAAGGAAACATTTTAAAAATAACGTAACACGACTGTCAGTGTAATCTTTTGTAAGTAGTGCCTGGGGGATTCAGTGTGGAGAAACTCTAGAGACAGCGTGTGTATTTACTTGTGGATTTTTCTGTGAGTATTTGGTGGCAGCGTCACAAAGTTGGTTCCTCAAGACGGCGTTAGCTGCAGAGCTCAGCTCAGAGCGAAATGAGGTGAATGGGAGGGGAGATGATGACGTGACTCCCCCACCCGCCTTAACTGTCAATCCCCCACAAACACAGTCTCTTGGAATTTGCATAAGCACAGCCCTTCACCTACAATTTTAACTTAGTCACAAAGTGATCAAAACTCATTAAACTTGTATCCCGCATTACCCGTGGGCATGACAAACGCCAGCGGCAGACTGTCTATGAACTTAATTTAAACTTTAGGTTTATACCGTGCTTTGTTTCCGAAATAGCATCACTCATGAATATGGTTGTATATGTCACTCGCTCGCTTCTTATTGTTTCGCTGCCTTCTCAATTATATAATGCATGTTTTCTTCAGCGCTTTTTGGAGCTCTTCCTGGTTTTCTACGTACTGCGTTGATAGTCAGTTCACGTGATTACGTGGGAGGCGTGATGATGTTCCACAAAACTCCGCCCCCCACGGCTTTTGAGCTCAACTCCATTACAGTATATGGAGAAAAATAGCTTCCAGTTATGACCATTATGCATAAACTTTTGAAATGAAACCTGCCCAACTTTTGTAAGGAAGCTGTAAGGAATGAGCCTGCCAAATTTCAGCCTTCTACCTACACGGGAAGTTGGAGAATGAGTGATGAGTCAGTAAATGAGTCAGTCAGTCAGTGAGTGAGTCAGTGAGGGCTTTGCCTTTTATTAGTATAGATCTATCTATCTATATATCTATATATATATACTGCTCAAAAGAATTAAAGGAACACTTTTTAATCAGAGTATAGCATAAAGTCAATGAAACTTCTGGGATATTAATCTGGTCAGTTAAGTAGCAGAGGGGGTTGTTAATCAGTTTCAGCTGCTGTGGTGTTAATGAAATTAACAACAGATGCACTAGAGGGGCAACAATGAGATGACCCCCAAAACAGGAATGGTTTAACAGGTGGAGGCCACTGACATTTTTCCCTCCTCATCTTTTCTGACTGTTTCTTCACTAGTTTTGCATTTGGCTACAGTCAGTGTCACTACTGGTAGCATGAGGCGATACCTGGACCCTACAGAGGTTGCACAGGTAGTCCAACTTCTCCAGGATGGCACATCAATACGTGTCATTGCCAGAAGGTTAGCTGTGTCTCCCTGCACAGTCTCAAGGGCATGGAGGAGATTCTAGGAGACAAGCAGTTACTCTAGGATAGCTGGAGAGGGCCATAGAAGGTCCAAAACCCATCAGCAGGACCAGTTTCTGCTCCTTTGGGCAAGGAGGAACAGGATGAGCACTGCCAGAACTCTACAAAATGACCTCCAGCAGGCCACTGGTGTGAATGTCTCTGACCAAACAACCAGAAAGACTTCATGAGGGTGACCCAAGGGCCCCATGTCCTCTAGTGGGCCCTGAGCTCACTGCCCAGCAGCATGCAGCTCGATTGGCATTCGCCATAGAATACCAGAATTGGCAGATGCACCACTGGTGCCCTGTGCTTTTTACAGATGAGAGCAGGTTCACACTGAGCACGTGACAGAAGTGAAAGGGTCTGGAGAAGCCATGAAGAACATTATGCTGCCTGTAACATCATTCAGCATGAGCAGTTTGGTGGTGGGTTAATGATTGTCTGGGGAGGCATATCCATGGAGGGTCACACAGACCGCTACAGGCTTGACAAAGGCACCTTGGCTGCCATTAGGTATCAGGATGAAATCCTTGGACCCATTGTCAGACCCTATGCTGGTACAGTGGCTCCTGGTGCACGACAATTCCTGGCCTCATGTAGTGAGAGATAGATAGATAGATAGATAGATAGATAGATAGATAGATAGATAGATAGATAGATAGATAGATAGATAGATAGATAGATAGATAGATAGATATGCAGGCAGTTCCTGGAGGATGAAGGAATTGATACCATTGACTGGCCACCACACTTTCCTGATCTAAATCCAATAGAACACCTCTGGGACATTATGTTTTGGTCCATCCAATGCCACCAGGTTGCACCTCAGACTGTCCAGGAGCTCAGTGATGCCCTGGTCCAGATCTGGGAGGAGATCCCCACAACACCATCTGTCATCTCATTAGAAGAATGCACCGATGTTGTCAGGCATGTATACAAGAACACAGGGGCCATACAAAGTGCTGCGTACAATTTTGAGTTGCTGCAATTAAATTTTGGCAAAATGGACTAGCCTGCCACATAATTTTTTCACTCTGATTTTTGGGGCGTCTTTGAATTCAGGGCTCTGTAGGTTGATCATTTTCATTTCCATCAAACGATGTGGCATCCTTTCGTTCCTAACACATTACCCAGTCTATATCAGTATAGATATCCAGGAGGATTTCTTTTTCCCATTGAGATCTGATGTGTTTTCAAAGTGTTCCTTTAATTTTTGAGCAGTTTATATATATATATATATACTGTATATACACACACACACACATATATATATATATATATATATCTATATATTTATATATATATATATATACACATACACAAACACACATTATATCTATAAATATATATATATATATCTATAATCTATATATTGTGGAAGACTGCCGGCTTCCCAGGCCGGTCCGCACCCCCAGGCCGACAGGAGGAGCTCTCCCGACAGCAGGATCGTGCCCCGAGGTCCAGCAGGGCCTTATGGATTCTGTAGTGTTTATACACAGCCCTGCTGGATACCTTGGGGACCACCAGGAGTCGCTGTGGGGGGACTTGTGGGATCGGTTGTGCCTTATGACCCGGGAGTATGTCACAGTCACGTGACAGGAAGGAATGGCGTGCTCCCGGGTGATGTGAAGACTGATTGCCCTGACCCAGAAGGAATAGGGAACTGTGGACTGCTGGGACAGGAACACCTCCGGTCAGGGGCTATAAAAGGACGGTGCCTCAGTCCAGACACTGAGCTGTGCTGGGTGGGAGAGGAGCAAAGTGTCTGGGCGAGGAGGAGAGGTTATTGTGTTTGTTTAAAGAGTTTATGAGTAGTGTGGAAGGTGCTTGGTGCACTGAAAGAAAATAAAAAGAGTCTTGGACTGTTACCTGGTCTCCGGAGTTGTACCTGAGGGTTCAAGGGTGCACTACTGCCCCCTACTGCCACACTGGCGTAGCCGGCAGGATTCTCTGGCCGTCTGTTGGCAGAGGACCTGCATAAAAAACAAATTTTGTGTGGGCAGACAACCCTCGGTCGATTCCCCATTTTTCACGGAGGTGCACAACACCACCCGCTACCAAGAAAGCGGCAACAGTGCGTGCTATCCCGCTCTATAGGGCCATGGGAAAGAAAACTGGGAAAAAGAAGGTCAGTCCCAGCCGCCTGCAGGGCATGACGGACGCCGAGATGTCCTGGACCCTCCTGACCGGGAGCGAGGAAGACAAAGCGCTAATCCGGGCCGAACGAGCCCGGGTAGCGAAGAACTCAGGACACGGACGGCTGTCGAGTGCTTCGGACCCCCTAGACAGTCCGGGGGTGCCGCCATCCGCTACGAAGGCAGCTGGAGGGAAAAAGCCCGACATTTCGACTTTGTTTTATCATGTTTTGCAGACGCCGCCGAGAAACTTGCAGCGGTGCCGCGACTGACTACCTCGTGCTTCGGCAAAATGGCCGCGGCTCCCAGAAGGCAGGCCAGGATGCGGGACGGCTACCGACAGCTCCAGTCAACAACAGACTGGTCACCCGCGGTGAATGCCGGGATGGTGGAGGTAACCCGGAGTCCTCCGACGAGACCGGTCGTCCCCTGACGGGTCCGAGCCTCCTGGAAAGGGAGGGGAAGGCGGGCGAAGCGCCGCCGAAACAAAAAGACACCTACAAAGAGGGACGGGTTGTGGCTGACGGGTCTGCCGCGGAAAAGAAAAAGGCAGATCTCAGCCGGCTTGTAGTAGCCAGCCGTCCCTCTGAGGACTCCAACTCCCAGGAGCCTTTGCGCGACCCAGCGAAACACGCGTGCGGGAGGGGCGTGCTCATTGGTTCCCGCCGAGGGTAAGCAAAATGCGGAAGCACTAACAACTCCGGCCGTAAACATTAACTGTTTGGATTTACAGGGGCTCGAGGAATACCTCGCGCCCCTAAACCGTTTCTGACAGGATTATGCTGAACTAAAGGAACGTGTAGTGGAACTGGGAGCAATGGCGGCAGCTCCGTTGAAGGCACTAAGGGAGTTCGTGCAGGCTGCGGAAGCTCGGAGAGGATCGATCGCGGAAGTACAGGTGAGTCCCTCCCGTGTCGTGAGAGTAAGGGGACACAGTGCGATCGGGCACCGTGAGAATGAGTAGCGCGTGTCAAAGCACTGTGTGCCCGACAAGAGACTGGGGCATGATGACCGAATGGTCGGGGACTGGAGCAAACAGCCCGGGGCATGCGCGTGGCGTGGCTTTCCGGAGCAGTACAGCTCTCGAGGACCCGACCGGTCTTAAGTGCGGGGTAACGCCGGTGATGGGAGTGCCGGGGGAAGCGCCGCTCGTGCCGGTGCAGCTGACTGGTGCTGTTCATCGGAGCGAGACGGTGCTAATGAAGCCAGCTCCTAGTAAGCGGAAGTAAACGGGTGTGCAGACAGTAAAGAGGCTCTCCTCTTTTCATGGAGAGCCTCAGGCTGAGCGCAAGCCCCAGATCAAGCGGGAGATCCCCAAAAGGAAAGGTGGGTCTCCCGACACAATGGAGAGAAGGCTTGAGGGCAGCCAAGCGGCCGTAATGCCCTCCCTGGCAGGTGAAGGGGCGGAGACGACGCTGACGGAGTTCCCGAGGTGTTTTTGGTCCCGCAGAGGGAAGCAACCAGGAGGGCTTCCCGGTGCTATAATTGCCGCAACCGGGCCACGAGGCGCCATTGTCCCGGGAGACAGGAGGTACACCGTCCCCCCAAGGTTCGCTCGAGGACAGGGGCAACGCACTCAAGGCCCCAGAAGTCGTCGCTAAGGGGGGGGAATTGTAGAAGACTGCCGGCTTCCCAGGCCGGTCCGCACCCCCAGGCCGACAGGAGGAGCTCTCCGACAGCAGGATGCGTGCCCGAGGTCCAGCAGGGCCTTATGGATTCTGTAGTGTTTATACACAGCCCTGCTGGATACCTTGGGGACCACCAGGAGTCGCTGTGGGGGGACTTGTGGGATCGGTTGTGCCTTATGACCCGGGAGTACGTCACAGTCATGTGACGGGAAGGAATGGCGTGCTCCCGGGGTGATGTGAAAGACTGATTGCCCTGACCCGGAAGGAATAGGGAACTGTGGACTGCTGGGACAGGAACACCTCCGGGTCAGGGGCTATAAAAGAACGGTGCCTCAGTCCAGACACTGAGCTGTGCTGGGTGGGAGAGGAGCAAAGTGTCTGGGCGAGGAGGAGAGGTTATTGTGTTTGTTTAAAGAGTTTATGAGTAGTGTGGAAGGTGCTTGGTGCACTGAAAGAAAATAAAAAGAGTCTTGGACTGTTACCTGGTCTCCGGAGTTGTACCTGAGGGTTCAAGGGTGCACTACTGCCCCCTACTGCCACAATATCTATATATGTATATATCTATCTATATCTATCTATATATGTATATATATCTTTATATATCTCTATATATATATATATCTCTATATATATATACAGTAATCCCTCGATATATCGCGCTTCGACTTTCACTCTATCACGGATTTTATATGTAAGCATAACTAAATATATAACGCAGATGTTTCACTGCTTCGCAGGTTCTGCTGACAATGTGTCTTTTTACTTTACCTGTACATGTTTCCTCAGTTGGTTTGCCCAGTTGATTTCATACAAGCGACGCTATTGGTGGATGACTGAGAAGCTAACCAATCAGAGCACGCAGTTAAGTTCTCCTGACTGAGAAGCTAACCAATCAGAGCATGCAGTTAAGTTCCTGTGTGCTGAATGCAGTGTTAACCAGGAAGTCTTGTTTCGCTCATTCAGCATCAACGTGTTTCGCTGTGTACAGAGTTAACTTTTGTGTTTATCTTTGTGCATAGTCAAACCCTTCATTATGGCTCCAAAACGATCTGCTCCTGCTACTGCTTCAGGGGCCGTGCCCAAGCGCCAACGGAAGATGTTAACGATTGCCGAAAAGGTAAACGTTTTGCATTTGTTGAAGGAAGGGAAAAGCTACAGGACGCCATTACAGCATCAATGAGGCTATGATTCTTTTTATTTAAAAAGTAGAAAAGGAATATAAGATCTACAGCCGCAGTGTCCTTTTAACCAAGGTGCAAAACGAGTTGTAAGTGGATGTAATAAGGCAGTAGTCTGGGTGGAATCTGCTTTAGGGATTTGGATTGAAGACTGCCAGAAGAACAATGGCAGTGCTACACAATCGCCTAAAGTGGCTCCTTTAGAAGGGCTGTAACGCTCTCCTTTGTTGTGCAGTAAAATTAAACTCATTGTTATCAGACAAGTCATCATGTCATTGTTGGTGAGTAACCATAATTAATTTTCTACTTACAGTACTTAGTACATGTACGTACGTTTAGTGTCACTGTACACACATTTACTGTATACTATTTTTCTTGCATTGTACGTATTTATTGCTGGTGGCCTGTCTATCATAATGACTGTAACATATGTGATATCGGAGACATTCGATATCTTTAAAATAATATTTAGCTTTTACTGTATATAAACAGTGTGTTTATATACATAATTTCAATGAATCTTACCTAATATCGAAGAGAATACAAAGGGATTATGCTGTATAACTCTGCGGGGAATATTTATAAACAGTGTGGGAGAGTTTATAAGGGCTTAAAATATATAAAAATAACCATACAAACATATGGTTTCTACTTCGCGGATTTTCACCTATCGCGGGGGGGTCTGGAATGCAACCCCCGTGATCGAGGAGGGATTACTGTATCTCTATATATATCTCTCTATCTATCTATATATATATATATATCTATATCTATATATATCTATATCTATATATACACACACACACACATATATATATATACCCTTTGGGGTGCGAGCAGCTGTTGCTGGGGGTGCCAGAATCCATTGAGGAAGAAAAATGAAAAACATTATTTGTACAAAATTTTAATTTATCTATCCATTCCTAAATAATTAAATGGGCAGGCTATTTCGTATCAGTGCAATACGCTGCTTGTTAAAACGGATGACTCCTGCTCTTATGTGCACTTAGTGCTGCGTGGGTATTATGAACTATAATATCTGTTCAAGTTCTATTTAAATTTTAAATATAAGTAATTTTTATTTAGTCGACAGAAATATGTTTGGTAGGAATGTAAATTAAATTTAGTTATCATTGCATAAATTTTTCTTCACAATAGAAATTTAAAGACTAAATTCAACTTACATTCCTACCAAAGATATTTTTGTCGACTAAATAGAACGTACTTATATCCAAATAGAACTTGAAAAGATATATTTTTTCGAATCTGATCGCGCATTGTAGAGTGACTTGACGCGCACCACATCGAGCCTGCGAGCGTATTGAGCTGTCGCCTGCCTGACTCAATAAGTAAGTACTTTTTTACCGTTCATTTAATCATGGGTAGTCGCGAAAAAAATTAGAAAATGAAAGGAGGATTACACTGAGTAAGGTTTTACCAAAACAATTATTGGTGGCGAATAAAGTATCCAATATTCATAAAGCTTCAATTGGTGATCTGTTTTTCTGCGTTAACCTCATATTTTTTCATACTTCTTCTCAAACTAAGGGGGTGCAAGGGTAAAATGAATTGGGAAGCGCTGATTTATATATATTGAATATATTGAAATAGTTTTACTGTCAAATAATGCAAACAATACACGGCAAGTGTTTCGCCCTAATTCTGGGCTCATCAAGCGTACACACTCACTGCACCCCCTATCGGGAATCGAACCTCGGACATCAGCGCTAGAGGCAAAGCCTCTCGTGTTGGGCCACGGCGTGTGGTTCGTTTGTTTTATTGTATGTAGATCGGGAGATATATATATATATATATATATATATATATATATATATATATATATATATATATATATATATATATATATATATATATATATATATTAGCAAAATACCGCAAAAGTACTGCATTAAAATTTTTATTAAGAAGAAAATTTTACCTTTTTAAACTGAGGGAAAATATGCCAATAATTATATGTTAAGGATCTCTTTGTATACCATGTTGTCAGTTCGGCCCTCCGGTTGTAACATGACCAAGCTGTGTGCTGAGCTTACTCTTGAGCATGCAACTTACAGTTGGCCATATGAACAGTAATCTTGTCTCAAATCTCACAGCTTGGATTGCTGCTGTCATAATCGGTTTGAGTTTCATGGTTTGTTTCAATTACGACGGTATTTGCAGGATTTGTTGTGTTGAAGTAACATTCGGCATCTGTCAAGCGTTGTAAGCACACACGGTTTCATCGATAAAATCACATCCAGCTTTTGAGAGTTTAAACATTCATAAACATCAAAGTGTCCACTACTGAAATCGTCACCTGTGAATCTAAGATGTTTAAGAGGCATTGGCGGTTGTCGAAAGGTGTAAAATATTTGGCCATTTCGGTACACTTGAAAGCGACAACCGAACAATTCAGCGGCAGCCATCAACTCACATGCAGAACCATAGGTGAAGGGCTTAAGCATTTCACTCTTATAGTGCTCCTGTGTAGTATAATTATCTTGTGTACCATCATCAGTTCACACCTTGAACCTGTCCCAGTCATTTAATACATAAGACACAATGTTCCTCCGGAATATTAAGACTGAGCCTGATATGGCCGTGCAATATGTAACAAAGAGAATGGAAAAGGTAGGTGCCATCTCCGGGAATGGAAACCACTCGGTAAGTGACAGTTCTTTGATCGATGGTGATCACCTCGATAGACATGGTAATGGGGGTTGGAATGATAAAGGAAATGGGTACCTGAGCAATGTAAAGTAAGTCTAAAATACCTATGCAATAACTATAATTGTAATAAACAAACAATAAAACAGAGGAGAAGCCGTGGATTAAACAAAAAGGCTGTAGTTATCAGTAGGGAGACGTGAATCCCGTGGCGAAGCAAGGAAGGGAATGTAGAGACCGGAGCGACGGACGGTCTTATATAGGCAGGCAGCCAACAACGTGGGAGGCGTTGGGATGGGGTCCCAACGACACCTCACACGGTGACCGAGCTGCAGGCTATGGACGTTTATATGTATGTAAGTAGGATTCAGTTAACGTTGGGAACCCGTGTACCAAATTTCTTGAAAATGGACCCATAACTAACAAAGACTGTTGAAAAGTTCAATATGGCGGCCAACAGTGGCATCATACCACCGAAATAAGTACGTACATTGGTTTCGTTAGCTGCAGGAAGCCACCTACCAAATTTTGTGAAGATGGGGCCGTAAATAAGAAAGTTCAACATGGCGGACGTTGTTGACCGTTATGACCATTACGTGTAGAATTTCGAAATGAAACCTGCTTAACTTTTGTAAGTTAGCTGTAAGGAATAAGCCTGCCAAATTTCAGCCTTCTACCTACATGGGAAGTTGGAGAATTAATGACGTTGAAAGTTCAAGTGAGTCAGTCAGTCATACCAGTAAGTATGTACATTGGTTTATATATATCATATATATACTACCAAATTTTGTGAAGATAACTCCGTAGCCACAATAAATGTTCATTGAATAGACAAAGCGTTGTGAACAAGTTCCTTTCTACTGCAGCCACAGTGTAGAATCACGAAATGAAACATGCTTAACTTTTGTAAGTTAGCTGTCAAAAGCCTGCCAACATTTCAGCTTTCACCACAAAAAGTTGGAGATTATTTGTAAACAAAATCCAGTCAGTCAGTGAGGGCTTTCCTCAAGTGTGTGTATATACAGTTTATATTACTCTGTCGTGTGTAAGATAGCCACAATAAATGCCTTTATTGAATAGACAAAGCGGGGTGAACAGTTCCATCAAAATATAAAAAACATCAATAATAACTCTTTCTATTTGTAAACAAAATTCCACCTCTCTTTCCTCAAAAACAGTTTAATGCTGAAAGGCTTCAGTTCCATCAAAAACCCGCATTGAAGCTATGGTATTTCTGGCATAAGTTTGAATTCGCTTTAGGGCTGAAAATGTCTGCTCGACAGAAGCAGTGTACACAGGAATGCTCACCGCCAAATAGACAATGTGAACAGCTGCGCCATGCTCTCATTCAGATTTTTCTGATGAAGGAAGTCAAGGAGATCAGTGGGAGATTTTCCTAAAAAATCATCCATGGCATACATTACAATCAGTTCTGTTTTTAGCCGAGACAGATCAAAAAGCACTCCGTGGCTTTTGTGTTAAACTGGAGAAGGCTGCATGCGTGAAATTTTTCTTGTATTCCCGAAACGTCTGGGGCTCGAGGAGCGTGACAAACATCAGGTTTTCATGGTCGTGAAATCTGATCTGTGTCTGGCAAATAATATTGTCCAGAATCCTGCCAAGGAGTTGGCCATAGTGCGCGCTACGATCTTTCGCTCGGAGCGTTTGCGATGCGTTCAGTGGCCTCATAGAGTTCCTCATATCGGCTTCTATCCAATCAATGTGTCTGAATACGGTGACGTTGCCACATGCCTGCTAGAGGGCCCGACTGACACCAACTCAAAATCTGATTGGTTGAAGCAACAGGTTAATCGACATTTATTCTGTGTTAGAGTGCCTACACAACGGATTGTGAAAGCCTCTCTGCCTGGCAACAAATGATGGCTGAAATGTGATTGGTTAAATGCTTTAACACGAAACTCCGCCTCCCACGGCTATCGAGCTGCAGTCTATTACAGTACAGTACGAAAATGGACGAAAATATGTTCCAGTTCTGCCCATTATGCGTAGAATTTCGAAATGAAACCTGCCCAACTTTTGTAAGTAAGCTGTAAGGAATGAGCCTGCCAAATTTCAGCCTTCAACCTATACTGGAAGTTGGAGAATTAGTGATGAGTGAGTGAGTGAGTGAGTGAGTGAGTCACTGAGGGCTTTGCCTTTTATTAGTATAGATCAGTAATGGCGGATTGCATGATAATGTGCAGTGAATACACTTAACTTATAGTTTTCATACTTTTTCTCTGTACATTAAGTATTTGTTTGCTCAGAGATTGATGAGTTTGCTGCTCTTTTTCTCCACTCTAGCAGCCTGCTTCTTCTCTTCTTCCGTTGGTATCTTTCCATTTTTTTGTTGCAGCTATTTAGTATGTTTTTCTTAATTTTTCACTTAAGCTGGCACTTAAGTGTTCAATCTGCCTCAAGAATGAATTAAAATATGAAGAGGTAGAGGAAGTGATGGCGAAGGTGGTAGGGATGAGAACTGCGACCATACGCATGTGCCGCACTGCTGTCTGCTGCTGAGAGTTGATCCTACAATAAAATAAAAATAAAAAGAGTAATAAAAATTATCACCCCGAAAACAGACAGTAGAGTTCACGTAGTATATTTGTACCAAATTTCAGGTCAATAGGTCAAACGGTTTACAAGCTACAGGTGATTAAAAATCCTGGACAGACAAACGGACAGCCATGGTAGCGTATTATATAAGTAGAAATTGTAATTTGAAATATAAATATAAATGACGTCCAACAAACACAGCAATAAAAAAACACTGCATTGCAATTGTACAGTATTTGAAAATAATGCATGCTAAATAATACTGCCTGAGACAAGGCTAATCTCTTGCCTCACTACCCATTTATCCTTACTAGTAATGAGACAATATACTAAATCCATATTCAGTGCATGTTATAATAAAGGCTTCACAATAAATTACTTCCACAATACAGTGCATCCTTGAAAAAAACAGACAAAATAAGTAATAATATATATTTTTGAAAAATGTGGAAAAATATAAAAATGCTTTACTAAAACAAAACAACAAACAAAATTGGAATTTAAAAACAATAAAAATGTATATTTTTCACCATTTTAGTTTGACTCCAGTGTCCCCAAAACAACTTTTTATTGAGTTTTACGAAACTCAGCTGTTTTCCTCATCCACCACACTTCTGTAATTAACTTACTTAAACAAGTATGATGCAAACCTAACAGACTTTTAAGAGACATTGTTCTTGTGATTGACATCTTAATAACATTCCAGAAATTATCAAAATTTTACAAAAAGACATAATCATTACATCCAAATTTGTTAATGATTAAATCTTAAAACACAAACATCAATTTGATGCAACAGCATGTAGCTTTGAAATACACATGTTTTGATTCTCTTGTGGTTTGGGGATGTAGTGCTAATTGTGTTATTCAAACTGTAACTTTTAAAATGAAATTTTTGCTCACAGTTTTTAAAAGCATTAAATAATTAAGATACTGGATTTGTATTGATTCCTTAAAGATCTTGCTTAACTCTTTTGTAATGCAAAATAAATACATATTAGTCAGTCAGTCAGTCAGTCATTATCCAACCTGCTACATCCTAACACAGGGTCATGGGGTGCTGCTGGAGCCAATCTCAGCCAACACAGGGCGCAAGGCAGGAACAAACCCCAGGCAGGGCGACAGCCCACCGCAGAAATACATATTATATAAACATAAATGTAACCATGTTGCATGAAAATGCTGTCATTGCCAAAGTACCACCTGAGGTGATAGCCATTGTGGCATATCTCCAGAATATTCATGAACTCAGCATAATAAACAATAAAGAAGTGGCTTAAATGTGATCCTGAATCTAATCCATCTAGGGAAAATGGATCATCTATTTTGACAATGCCTATTATGATTATTGATTTTTTTTTTATTTATTTATTTTTCTTAATTTTTGAATTGACACTTTTAAATTTCATTATTATGTTCTGTTAAAGTTTACTTAATTTAATCATTATTCTGGGGACACCACTTTGTGGTCTGTTTTATTACATTCTCACCTCAATTTTGTGATTGTCTTTGCATAGCCACAATCATGCTATTTATGGGTCTTCCATGCCCGTGGTCAGTCATCCAAAATGGACATCACATGACATATCATGTCATCAGTCTTACCTGTAACAGATGGTGGTGTAGCAGGATCAGTGTGCCAGCTTCAAGATAAGTAAAACAAACTCCTATGTGTTGTTCATTTTTTTTTTTGGTTGGGGATTGTCACATGGCATAGGGGACAGCTGAAACACTCTAGTGACTGTAATTCTAATGTTGTTCCAGGGGTTGCCTTTTCTATTCATCCCCATGCAGACCGGATGATCGATGGCTATAACACCTCTGACATTACTTCGTCCACCTGGACCCGCCTCTTCCTGCCTGGGAGGACTGAAAACTGGAAGTTCCACCATCTTTGCTTGTTCAGTTTGAACTGTTGTCTGAAAAGTCATAGTTTGGTAGAGAAACAAACCTTCAGTCATACAGGGTAACCTGACTATTTATCGTTACCTTGTCCTTCTCTTACAGGATCTTTGGTTTTCTAGTCTGGCTGGTAGATTTTAACTCTTCCTCTGATCACAGATTTTGTCCTAGTGTTTTGCTCTCTTTTACCTTTCATCTTGTCTTATGTTGCCTGTCTCCTTTTCTTAGTGGGCATTTTGCATTCCACAGAGTGTTCAGTCAATATTTTGCCGAGTGGATGTAGATCTTTTTCACCAATTTAACCAGTAAATAATCAGTGGAAACATATTGACTGGTCTTTACTTGGTATTTAGAAATTCTGATATCAAGTTTGAAGATCTTTACAGATGATTATTCAGGATATTTTAAGACAAATGCAACCATGACAAAACAACAGAAAGAAAGCAAGAGATGCTTTTCAGGGAATTCAGTAGAAGAACATGAAAAGGACAAAAGAAATTGAGGTCATGATCAAACTTGTCAATGTGCCATATGACTCGCTAACTCTCAAAGTCTCCAACTGTAGAGTTAGCAGTTCTGGTTTTGTATCTGTAATTGTAATCTCCAATTGTAATTTAGCTTCTTTAAGCACAGGAAACACCCTCTGGACTTCAGCTCTAATATGATAATCAGGTGAAAGGGCTCCTGAATATTAAAAAAATCTTCCATTTGCAAAACGTTTGCCACTTTACCCTGGAGTGGTGGGGTATGTAAGTTTCATTCCAGTTAATCTGAGAAAAGAAAAGAGACTCAACTGAAAAACTCTTCACGTTTTTCACAGTACTGCTGGTATAATTTTTCATTTCAATTCATCAGAGTGGCTCAACTGAAAAATATGACATTTTTAACAAGACTGATGGTGTAATTTTTTGTATTAATTCACAAGAATATCATTTATGTGTAATTTTTACACTGTTTTTTCTGCTGTTAATGTTTATCATTGCCTTGACAATGATGTCTTTGGGGATATTTTAAATGGGTGTTGCCATGCTGTGTGGTAGAAGCTACAATGCCAATCACATGGTTGCTGGTGCCACAACACATGAAACCTTTACATAATCTTTGAAAGCTCCGCGACTCATTTAGCCATTTATCCACCTTTCCACGTCTCATTTTGTTTTAGAAAAAACTAAACGTTGTTTCCGTGAAGGCTTTTGTTTTAAGAGCTTTGTTGACTGCAGTTTTAGTTTAAAGCTTTTGTCTTTGGTGAAAAAATTCTATGTCCTTTTTTGTTATTTTTTCTTTTGCATGTTTTTAGACTAGGCTGCTGTCTATCCCTTTAAGTATTTACATTTTCTTCATTTTATCAATCATCTTAACTAAACTATCATCTCTTATATATTCTAAGAAAACCACAGATTTCACTGTTTGCTAATCTACCAAAAAGCCTGTTACCTCATTTCTTGGTGAGACTTGTGGCATCACATGCTAATCCAATGAACATCCCCCATGTTGCCAGAGATCCGTGTATTCTGCACCCTGCTTCAATATCCAAAACTCAAAAAGATGGTGCTGAAAACCTGATGATGTCCAAATGTTATTTGCAATTTCGATCACTACATCCATTTCACTTGCTAAGCTCTCTGTCAATTTCCCACATAAAACATTCTGGTGAATGATACAGTGTTACAGGTTAATTGTGGGATGCTTAGCTGTCAGACGTGGGCAAATTCCTTTTTATTCAAACCATTGAGGGCCCTCCATCTGTTAAAAGCAGGTTAACTTTGCTCACATTCAAATCATTCTTTGCAAAAATGCCCACAACACTTAAAATAATCTCTTATCCTTTTATGTGCATTAACAAAGGCAACAAACACAGTAATTTTTCTCAAAAATGCTTCCATCAAAGTATGAAAAAAGGCAACTAAATGATATAACAATTCCAGTGAAATTGGACATTGGAGCAGCTGGTAACCTGAAAAACATAAGTGACATTAAAGTGATTAAGGAAAAGTAAAAAAGAAAAACAGTGCTTGCAATTGAATCCGCACAATTGAAGCATTGTCAAAGAAAAACAGTGTGCAAGTTTAACATAATGATCAAGGGCAAAGCTGTTGTGCACTTGTTCAGGATAGACACAATCTGTCATTAGGTGACAAGGGTTATGAAAATTAGAAAAAAAAAAAAATAGAGCAATCGAAATTTGGGACGATACAACTTTTTTCCTCTACAAGATTTTACATACAGCATTACCATAGTGATCTGATGCCAGGAGTCAGACATATTTGCAAGGTTGTGGGGGGAGGGGGTCCAGCACTTTTAATAAATAAATACTGAGAAAGATTAGACAGGATGATTGAGCATGGAGTAGTAAGAACAGTTTGAAGAGTCTGCATATTGTATGTGTCAAAAAGAAAAATGGTGAGCTTTGTACAAGGATGCCTAGAATTTGCATGCAAATGTTGAATGAGAGCATTATGCCTATATGCCTAAAAGAAATACTTGTATAAAATGTACACGTGGTGTAATGTTTGGGTGCACTCAAGAACTTAAATTAATTGCTTTGCAAATGGAAACATTTTGTCATTTTTGTTTATTTTTTAAATTACATTTTTGTCTATTAAGCACCTTTATAACAGTAAGTCATATTCATCCATCCATCCATTATCCAACCCGCTTTATCCAAACTACAGGGTCATGGGGACTGCTGGAGCCAATCCCAGCCAACACAGGGCGCAAGGCAGGATACAAACCCCGGGCAGGGCGCCAGCCCACCGCAGGGCAAGTCATATTCAGAAATAACATTTATAATAGAATGTAACTACATATTATAATAAAAGATAGATAGATAGGCAAAGATAGATAGATATTTAAAACATATCATAGATAGATATTTAAAACAAAACGTGAGTTTAAAACGCGTTGAAAAAAGACATTAAATGTCATGTAGATGCAAGTCTCTGCAATCGACTGCTCAAGATGGCTTCCGCTAATATGGATTCCTAGCAGGAAGTGGTGGGCACAGGCAGCCGGACACTGGAAGTGACATCACAGATGTTAAGGTTGTCAGTCTTGTGGTCTACAGAGACGGGAAGAGAAAGGGTAACAGTTTACAGTGCCCTCTAGTGTTTTGACGGGATCTTACTGATATCTGAGTCTTTAAGCTGTCTGCCATACATACGCGTGTGACAATATATCAGTAAAGTACATACAGATATATGTTTTTAAAAGCTTTTTACAATTATGTAGTTAAAAACAAAACACAAATAGGCTTACGGGGTCTCAAGTAGCTTTCATATACACAACTCAAAAATCACATTGGTTGATGTGGGATTGTTAGCTGTTGGTTGTGGAGGGTCCAAGGCTACTTGTAGTTCATATTTGTTAAACAGAACGTTCATAAAGGAAATGCCTAACAGAGAGATAAAATCTTTTCTCAATGTCTGTTCGTGCATGTGCAAGTAGCTGATGCAATGGTGATTGGCCACACGTGACTTCTCTACTTGTTTTGCTGTTTGGTGGGGCTATCAGTGTAAAATAGGAACATATACAGTACACGCTGAAATAGCTTCTGTCAAAAGTTCACCCATTTCAGAAATTTAAAAATTTCTACATTATACATTTGAGATTTCTCAAAAATTGATACTTCCTCAACTAATTTTCTTCAAGAAAAAAATGAAACAAAAGTTTACCGAATTTCAACTAAATCAGTTCACTAGGAGCAAATGCTCCTAAAACGATCTGCAGCCATCTGAAGGTTTTTAGTAAAGAAAATTGGTGATGGACCTTTAATACTCACTTCTAGGTAATCCTCAGGTATGTATGGCAAGTTGAAATAACATTCAGAAATATCTCAATAGTGATGTCACAATACCAGAATTTGTGTATTCAATACCAGTCAAATTTGACAATATTCAATGTCGTTCAATGCCATGGCAAATACAAATCCCATTTAATGGCTTTTTTTTAAAGTACTTCCATTATTGAAGTGAACAATAGTGTGCCTTTTTCTGTAATACAATATAAAATATATAAATACTACCAGTAGCAACAGCTTTAACATACTGGTATATCTATCAAGTAGTTACCCAACTATCCCTTATATCAAAATACAGATAAAGACTTGAACTTTAATGTGTGATAGAGATGGGGATCACACAGTGTAACAACAAATGGGTTGCTAATAATCCTGGTGGGATCTCAGCATAGGGCTTATAAAAAGGATATCATCATGAACTACATGATCTATCTTAGCCTGTGCACATTTAAATTTATTCTGTCAAGTAACTGAAAAAAGCTGCTTAATATCTAATTCTTTAAAGCTGTTTTTGTAACAACATGCTTCTAAAGTCTGGTTTGTGAGTTCACCTCTCTATGACATTTGTAACATTTGCCCTTTTAAGATTTTATATTTTCTCTTTTAGAAAAATATATTTAACAGATTACTTAAATTAATTCAGACTTCAATTGTCAGAACCACAATGTGCTTTAATTTTCCAAATGTGTCCCTTGCTTTTTCATGGTTTTCAACTTTAAAATTTCTTGTGTGAAATCAATTTTGCCAGTTTTTTTTTTAATAAAGCCTTTATTTTAGAACTCCTGTTAAGCAGCCATTGTTTTGATGTTTTCAAGGTTTATCATGTGAGTGATCACATTTTGTTATTGCACATGCCTGTTGTTACCTGTACTCAATAAATGTATAACTGTGAGAAAGCCTTATATTCTTCAATGTATCATTCAGATATATAACGTCTGCTTTTACCTAAGGTTTATAGTAATGCACGGTAGTTTGCCTTAAAAAGTTAAATGAATGAAATAAATTCATTGTTTACAGATTCAAAGTACACTGTTTTGATGCTCCAATTAACTCCATGTTTCTGCGATTACACGTCTCTATTAATACAGTATTTGTCGTATTAATAGAGAGACATGCTTTGTCCTTCAAAGCAATGAAAACTAAGTACTGTATGTTTTATTTTGCCTTTAACAAATGGAGCAATTTGTGCCTTCACCAGTGTAGACAAGCCAAATAGTCACTTCACTTAAGTCTCGCCTAAATTTTTATTTGCTACAACTGTTGTTAGCGCTGCCAGTCCTCCCACATTCCACAGTCTTATTTTAATAACTGTGGATGCATGTGAGGGCCCCAACCTCGATCCACGATAGTGAACTGCATTTGAATTGGACGGATGTTTGGACTGATGGACATTTGTAGAAGTGGTCATTACAATCAGAGAATAAATGTGAAGCCTCCATTTATTTATGGGGACTCTGTAGGATACTATTAAAGGTGATAAATCTTGTTATCTTTTCATCTCCTCTTACAAAGGCATGACAATAAAAGTTAATTGATTACACATTATTTGATCGGTAATGTAAGAGCCAATCTTAGAAAGTTAAAACTTTGAGTTAAACTCATATTAGTGTTTGCTTAATTTCAATAGAATATAATTTTCTTTCGGGCAGTGCAGTGGGCAGCGCTGCTGCCTCGCAGTTAGGAGACCTGGGTTTGCTTCACGGGTCCTCCCTGCGTGGAGTTTCCATGTTCTCCCCGTGTCTGTGTGGGTTTCCTCCCACAGTCCAAAGACATGCAGGTTAGGTGCATTGGCAGTTCTAAATTGTGCTTGGTGTGTGTGCCCTGCGGTGGGCTGATGCCCTGCCCGGGGTTTGTTTTCTGCCTTGCACCCTGTGTTGGCTGGAATTGGCTCCTGCAGACCCCCGTGACCCTATAGTTAGAATATAGCGGGTTGGAGGATGGATGGATAGATAATTTTCTTTCATAGTCATAGATAATCGTATAGTCTTTTCCCCCAGTAAGTTAGTATGAGATAGAACTTTTTTGCTATAACTAAGATATAATGTGTTAATTGAGTCAATTGTTGTTTAGAATAGGTCCCACTACACTTAAAAGACCCATTTTCAGCTTAGAAATGGGATAGGCATTAAGTTTTCTGACCTTTTTGAAAAGGTTCAGAAACTTTTTAAAGTGATTTGTAACTATTTAAAATGCTACAAGATTTAAGCTTTGAACAGAACTTTTCTTAACAAGAACTTTTCTTTTTATTTGCTTTTTCAATTTTCCTTTTTTTGTGTGCACTGTTTTACTTTTAATTTGAACTAAAACTTTTAAAAATGAAGATATTTTGTCTATGGAATCATTTCAGAGTGTCAGGCTTTTATTGTATCCCATTTTTTATGCTAACTTTGGTAATTTTGGGAAAACACAGCTGCAGGTAACATTATTTCACTTTCAAGCCACACAGAGATCCATAATTCCATAATGGGGTAAAAGTGGCAATAACTAGCCGAAATTCTCCAGCATTTCCAAACATGACTTCTTCTGTTTTTCTTTTTGACATCTGTTAAGGCAATGTTGTATGGCCACCATTGTAAGCCATTTTTATATGTAGCTTTTACTCATGTTTTTTTCATGTATTATTGTGCCTTCCAAAGTCATTTTTCTGCTTGCAGTCATACTTGGGCACAGTACCAATTTTCGCAATACTAACAATACTATAAAAAAACTGGTACAGTTACATTTTCGGACCTTCAGTACTGAATTAGTATCGGTTTTTGTGATATCTCTAATCTCAAAATGAATTTCATATATTTTAAAATATGGTTCACATTTTGAGATATCTGGAAAAAAAAACTGTGTTTCAAAATAACTGCCTATCCATTTTAGGTTGTCTCAAATACATTGTGACATATTTCAGAATGACTCTCTGTAAAAGTTCCTGTTCTTTGAATGAATCTTCCTGTCTGTTTTATGATAATTTGAGATTTCAAAAATAGCAGGAACTTATTTTGAAATATCTTGAAATGTATTTGAGAAATTTGAATATTAACAAGAACACACTTAGACATACTGTGTCTGGAAACATATTTGAGATATCTAGCTTTGCATTTTAGATATCAGAAAATGATATTCAGTAGCATTGATGGATAAATTTGGCCAAGACATTTTTTGCAGCAAATATGCTCTGATCTCTGATTTCCTAATATTTTTTCTTGAAATTTATTCCACAGCTAGATGATCATAATTTTCCCTGCACCTCATGATGCTTTGCAAGGACAACATGACATCACTGAGATGTAGCAGCCACACGAATATTATCAGACTGTTTCCAGTCTGCTTTGCATATGCATGATGTTGGTACTCCAGATGGATTTCCATCTCCAAGAATTAAAAAAAAAAAACTTGCACTATTTTCTTTTGAGGGATACATTAGCTGAGCATAATAAGAATATTATGAGTACTGCCGTATGATTTAGAATACTGATCCTTGTGTGCTCGGAGTACAGTACTGCATGGCTAATTATGCATGATTAACAAGTCTTAAAGGAGACCCCTGTGAAATAATAATAATACAAGATTTAAGTCTTTTGTTGTTTGAGGCATGGTAGCACAGTGGTTAGCATTGCTGCCTCACAGCATAGATCACATTTTTGGGTAAAATAATCCATCCAGCATAGTTGGCAGACACTTCCCTAGCCTCAGGGATGCTTAAAAGGGCATTGCACCATTATAATCCAGTTAAAGCTAGTTCATTTCCTCTTTCTTCAACAACAACAACAACAACAACAACAACATTTATTTATATAGCACATTTTCATACAAACAGTAGCTCAAAGTGCTTTACATATTAAAGAATAGAAAAATGAAAGACACAATTATAAAACAAAATAAATCAACATTAACATCGAATAAGAGTAAGGTTCAATGGCCAGGGGGGACAGAAAAAACAAAAAAAAAAACTCCAGACGGCTGGAGAAAAAAAATAATAAAATTCTTCATTGACTTCAATGCAATTCATGGAGTTTGGCGAAGTTCCCAGACATTTCTTTGATTTTGCTGCACTCACGGCAAAGACTACATTGAAGCATTCACTTATCACCAATATTCAGATATCCTAAAAATTTTAAATTTTAAAGGAATCTTAAAATATTTTTGAGATGTCTTGAAATAAAATTCAATAAATTTTGAAGCTATTTTAAGCAATTTGAAATGGAACAGAGACCTTTTTTAAGGTAAAATGAATTTGACATATTTAAAAAATATCTGAAACGTGACTCAATATGAAGTTATCTGAAATAGATTTTTAAGAGACCTGCATTTTACCGTTCTGGAGTCGGTTTACCATACAAGACTATTTTGTCCCCTCTGAGTTTGCTTTAGTTAAGAAAGACAGTGCTCTTCCTGTTGTGGGTTTTGAATAAACAAAGACTAAAGGAGAAAATCACAGGTGGTATTGTCTTTGGATTAACTTTAAATAAAGTTGAAACATTCTTCACACAAACCTGCTCTGCTTCTATTTTTTCATTAAAGGGCAACGTCTTAACGAACCCTCGAAAGATCCTTTTCTCTTCACTCTGCACACTTCAGACTTATGAATGTAACACCAGATCATCTTGTCATTCGCACAAATTCTCAGATGATTCTGCACTTATGTGGTGTACTGATAAAGTGGATGAGACAGAGTATAGGAGTCAGGTTAAAGCGTTTGTCATTTCAGTAAAGAAAAGTACATTGATGTCTATAGCTATGTTTGTTTTAAAGATGCATGCAAAGAATAATAAATATTTATCTCTTTTGTTTCAATGATTGGCAGAGAATTTCAATGAAGTCCTCCACTTTAGCACTGAAATGCATGTTCACAGCCAGGACACCGTCTGTCATTCAAAAGAATCCTGATAAGTATTACATGTGTTTTGTATAGAGGGAATCCTTTAAAAAATGTTTTTGTTTCCCCTTTTCCCCCTTTGTTGTCTGACTTAAAACCAAAGGTACTCTTTTAAAGATAAATTTAAAGTGCACTAATAATGGAGCTTTCACATCATCACAGGCATTATAGGACATTCTACTTCATTTGCAGCATTTCACTTATGATAAAGGTTGATTTCTGTTTATATTTGACTTCTTTTTATATTTTTATTTTATATGAATTCAAACATGTTAACCTCTGGCAGCACTATCTGTTTGAAGGATCCCATGTTCAAATACAAACAGAGAGAACATGTACTACAAGTTCTGGACCATTCTGAATATCCCACCTCTGAGAGTGGACATCTACACAAAGCAGACTCCTATAAAGGTATCGGTCAATCAGTTTATCTAGGGCTGATGGGTAATTCTCCTGTTTAGCTAATGTGAAAGATGGATGTGGAGTTGTTTTCGTTTGGATGCAATTTTGAATCCTACTTAAAACAGCTGCACAGGACAATTGCTTTTGGGCACACAGCCTATCAAAATTATAGAGTGCATTCCTGCAATCTTGAGCATGCTCAATAAAGGAAAAATAATTAGCAATTATTTACAAAAATCCCAGGGTTCGCTTGAAAATTTGCAATGTAAAAATCAAAAGAATTTTGTTTACTTTAGATGCTTTAAAAATTATACCTTGGAGTCATAAGAATGTTGTTTAAAATACTTTAACAATAGTTCCCCTCCATCTGTGCAACTTACAACTGGAAACTTTGCTCGTTAATCTGGTAATTAAACATAATTTTGATTTCCAATTATTCCACATGCTAAATTACATTGAGTGTGTAAAGCTTGCCAAATGCAGGCAATCATGAAGCACATGTGAAATAAATATACAGTGATGTGATAGGCACCATAAAACTAACAATGAAAACTAATAATTCCTTTTTTATAAACCTCTTTATCTAGTGCGGTAAAATACAGATCCTAAGAGCATGAATTCTGAACGTTGCTCTCTTAAAAGACACACACGCCCAAGCCACTAACATTAAGTGCATGTCTTGCACTTGAAACTTGAACCTCCCCAAAAAACTGAAGAAAACATGAAGAGAATACTAAACTCCACAAACAGGACACTGCATTGAGGAATCAAACTGGGATCAAAATGTTGCGAGGTAGAAGTTCTTTTCATTGTGCTTCCATGCCACCCTTCACTCTTCATCCATCTACAAGGGCAAGTCATTAATTATCAATTATTTTGTGATCACTTTGTTTGGGTTGGTTTTATAGCTTTCCTCCGGGAACATGCGAAAGACGTGATGTGTCTGTGGTCTGTGATCACCAAGTTTTTTTTTTGTTTTTTTTTGTTTGTTCTTTATTTCGCCTTATACAATTTCTTGTATTAGGAATTTGTTATTTTCACATACCCCTTGGGGTCAGAGCGCAGGGTCAGCCAATTTACAGCGCCCCTGGAGCAATTGCAGGTTAAGGGCCTTGCTCAAGGGCCCAGCAGAGTAGGATCTCTCTTTTTTTTGGCAGTAATGTGGATACCAGCACAGATCCTTAGCCTCAGAGCCACCACTCCACCCTAAGTTTTGACCTTTGTCATTCAGATTCTCTTGTTGTTTTCTAGAAATAATCATGGCTGCTCTTCTCTCTGTGTGCACCAAAGAAGCAGTGAGCAGTGATCCATTTTTTTATGTTGCTGAATTTTTACCGAGGTGAAAATATTCATCGCTTCATCAGAATCCTGGTATGGACTTACTCAGTGCTGTTGTCTGTAAGTAGATGTTGGCGGTTGTCCTGCTATTACTTTAGGCTTAATAAATTTTTTAACTTCTCGATCTATTCATAAACACTCCGCTATGGTAAAACACTTTCTGCTTATCCTGCAGAAAAACCCTCTCTGGATTTCAGCCCTAGTAAACTGTACGGATCACTGCTCACTGCTTTTCTTAGGTACAAGTGAAAAGTGGAGCAGCCATGCTTACACTTAGAAAACAATAACAGAAAAATAACTGAATAAAGTCGAAACTTCACCACAAATACAAATACAAATGCACTATACTTTATTTTCACATGTGGGTGAGGAAATCTGTACTGCCAAGCCAATCAAAATTATGACAAAAGTGCAGATAATTATTGACTTACCTTTCCTTGTACAGTATTTCATAAACGTTCTTAATCTAAATATTGGGTCTAGGATGATAGATAGGGAACCTATTTCAGAAGAACAGAGTGCAAGACAAGACTACCAGTCCAACTGCACATGATAACACCAGACCAATTAAATCGATTTTTTTGGTTATAGGACGAAAAAGTGCAAAGAAATAGTCACACAGAAGGAAAGACCATGTAGACTATAAACAGACAATGAGTGGAACAAGATTCAGACTCACTCTTGTGGACTACATGCTAAATTTGCAACCAGTTTGTAGCAAGGCTACATAAGACGACAAGTGGGTTGGCTTTCTGGACTGGCCGTCACTGTATTATGTGGGGTGTCTAATTTTGGATGACTAAATTCTGGGAGGACCCCGTCCGGTAAGGATTCCAGCTATGACATCTAAGTAGGGAAAGGATGTTTCGGCGAAAAACTTTTCTTTTTAAGGGGAATGGCGGATTGCAGAGGGGGTGGAATAAGATGCTGCAGATGTTCTATCAGACAGTAGTGGCGAGCGCCCTCTTTTACGCAGTGGTGTGCTGGGGAGGCAGCATAAAGAAGAGGGACGCCTCATACCTGGACAAACTGGTGAGGAAGGCAGGCTCTATTGTAGGCATGGAGCTGGACAGTTTGACATCCGTGGCAGAGCGATGGGCACTGAGCAGGCTCCTGTCAATCATGGAGAATCCACTGCATCCACTGAACAGTATCATCTTCAGACAGAGGAGCAGCTTCAGCGACAGACTGCTGTCACTGTTCTGCTCCACTGACAGACTGAGGAGATCATTCCTCCTCCACATTATGCGACTCTTCAATTCTACCCAGGGAGGTAAACGTTAACGTTATACAAAGTTATTGTCTGTTATACCTGCATTTTTATCACTTTTTTTATCAGTATGCTGCTGCTGGAGTATGTAAATTTCCCCTTGGGATTAATAAAGTATCTATCTATCTATCTATCTATCTATCTATCTATCTATCTATCTATCTATCTATCTATCTATCTATCTATCTATCTATCTATCTATCTATCTCTATTTGTGGGTGGCCACCCCGAAGTTGAAACAGTGAGGTGAATCCCTGAGAAGAGGCCAGGGATTGTGGTATATGGACCTGATGTTCTCCGGGTGCTCCCGTTGGTGTGTCGGACTTATATGTAATTTCTTCAGGATAGCCGGCCAGGAAGCTGTTTTTGCCTGAGGACTCCCCTCCATCATGCAGAAAGAACTGTACTACAGGATTCTTTGCCGTTTCACAGACAACATTTAATTTTTCTCTTTTTGAGATCCTTTTTCTTCATGTGTGTTTCAAACAAGGGATTAAGATTTGGCCACTGGGGTAGGGAGGCTGGGGATGGAACTGGGAAAATAGGTATCACTAATGAGCACTCAGTCACCGGGCATGCAAATGTATCAAAGTTGGATTACAATATACTTAACCAGTCCAACTTCCATCTGATTTGTTTCAAGTATTGGGTGGGGGCGCGTATAGTAAAGAAGAGGGGCCGAGGACCGAATACAGTATTTTAATGCTATTATATCCTTCAAACATCGTCCACTTCCCTCTCAGGTGGTGAAGTGTAGTAATTGCGTCCCATATTGGACAATTGTTACAAGTTTCAGATGAGGGTATTTGCTTTTTTAGAACTATAACATCCTATTTGTATAATTTGCTCTGTTGGACCTCAGGTGAATGTGCACAATGTGCTACGGTATAATTTTAATACCCAATTATTTTGCTGATTTTTACCACTGACATGCATAAGCAGCCTACAATGGAAGTTTGTATGTGTGCTCTCCCTCACTCTTTTTTTCTGTGTTCTCTTCTCTTTTTTCCAGAGCTTAGTGTATCCATTTTTATCACCTTCGTAAACCCTAGAGCTTGCATAAGCTTCTTGCAAATGGCCATTAAAGCACTCATCAAAGCAAATTCAACAAGTACCATAAGGCAGAGGGCAACCTCCAAACACCCACTGCATACCCAGCCCACACACCAAAAAAGATTTTGATTTGCTATTGCAAAAGGTGAAATTTAAAGAAGAGTGAGTTAATATTTTTCCAAATCTAATTTCTTTCACTCATCTTTTTTATTATTCAGATCATGTTGTTTACAGACACACATCTGTTGAACTGGCATATTAACTTTAGGAGAGGCTCTTGACTGTATGTGAATATTTAATTGTCCAGCTTCTGCTCAGCTAATTCTGGATTGCTTTTTAAAGCAACCTTGTTTTTCACATACTTGCATAAAGTTTTTTTCTTGATAACAACACACATTCAACAGTTGATTTATTTAAGTTGGTTTGCCCATTTTTAATTATTTCTTTTTAGAATGTTGCATTTTTCAAATATATTTGGTTAAATGTTTTCTTTAGGGTAAGAAAAAGATATATTATTAAATCCCTGACTGTGTATATTTTGATAACACTTT
Source organism: Polypterus senegalus (assembly GCF_016835505.1). Taxonomy (NCBI): domain Eukaryota; kingdom Metazoa; phylum Chordata; class Cladistia; order Polypteriformes; family Polypteridae; genus Polypterus; species Polypterus senegalus. Next base: position 149,459,648 of record NC_053156.1, on the reverse strand, counting down.
ACAAAACAATTCTAAGCAACCAAAAATGTTATTTTGAATTGTAATTTAATGTTAAATTAAAACAATATAAATCATTTAGTTATTTTGTGTCAAATGAAATTATCTGTGTGAAAAACTACTGCATGCCCATCTATGTGTATCATTTTTCAGAATGACATGCAGCAGGACTGCATCATAGAATATTTTTACTCACTAATGTACTTTCTGCCAAGGTAGTCAGTAAAAAAATTTAGAAAGTGAGGACCAGAGAAAGAACGAAATGAGTAAAACAAAGCAGAGGTCATAACCAGAAGACTAACATAGATTGTCAAACTACAAGGACAAGGTCAAAAAAGAAACATACAAAGTCTAGAAACCAACATAAACTGAAAGAGAGTCACAATCTAAAGTAGAATATCATACTAATTCTACACAGATTGAAACTGTCTCTGAGAACTAACCATGATACTGAACTAAATCAGTTATGCCACTATTGTGAATTTCTTTTAAATAAATGTTCTGAAGTACAGTAACTGTGTAAAAGCAGGAGTTCCTAACCTTTACCCTGTGGCAAATTTTTAAAAGTAAATTTAACCCCACCCTGTTTTGTTCAGTACTTTGAGTTTATACTTCTACGAAAGTGACCGACAAAGGTGAAATTTTAAGATACTGTTTTTAACATTTTATTTTAAATTTATAGTCATATGAAAAAGTTTGGGAACCCACACTTAATTGATTTTTGTTTATCATTGGCTGAGCTTTCAAAGTAGCAACTTCCTTTTAATATATGACATGCATTATGGAAACAGTAGTATTTCAGCAGTGACATTAAGTTTATTGGATTAACAGAAAATATGCAATATGCACCATAACAAAATTAGACAGATGCATACATTTGTGCACCCCAACAGATATTACATCAGTACTTAGTTGAGTTACCTTTTGTACATATAACAGCCTCTAGACGCCTCCTATATCCTTTGATGAGTCCTGGATTCTGGATGGAGGTATTTTTGACCATTCATCCATACAAAATCTCTCCAGTTCAGTTAAATTTGATGGCTGCCGAGCATAGACAGCCTGCTTCAAATCATCCCATAGATTTTAAAAGATATTCAAGTCAGGGGACTGTGACGGCCATTCCAGAACATTGTACTTCTCCCTCTGCATGAATGCCTTTGTAGATTTCGAACTGTGTTTTGGGTCATTGTCTTGTTGGAATATCCAACCCTTGCGTAACTTCAACTTTGTGACTGATGGTTGAACATTATCCTGAAGAATTTGTTGATATTGGGTTGAAGTCATCCAACCCTCAACTTTAACAAGGGCCCCAGTCCCTGAACTAGCCACACAGCCCCACAGCATGATGGAACCTCCACCAAATTTAACAGGAGGTAGCAGGTGTTTTTCTTGGAATGAGGTGTTCTTCTTCTGCCATGCAACGCGCTTTTTGTTATGACTAAATAACTCAATTTTTGTCTCATCAGTCCAAATCACTTTGTTCCAAAATGAATCCGGCTTGTCTAAATGAGCATTTGTATACAACAAGCGACTCTGTTTGTGGTGTGAGTGCAGAAAGGACTTCTTTCTCATCACCCTGCCATACAGATGTTCTTTGTGCAAATTGCGCTAAATTGTAGAACGATGTACAGATACACCATCTGCAGTAAGATCTTCTCACATGTCTTTGGAGGTGATCTGTGGGTTGTCTCTAACCATTCTCACAATCCTGCGCATATGCCGCTACTGTATTTTTCTTGTCTTTACAGACCGGAGTTTAACAGCAACTGTGCCTGTGGCCTTCCATTTCCTGATTACATTCCTTACAATTGAAACTGACAGTTTAAACCTCTGAGGTAGCTTTTTGTAGCCTTCCCCTAAACCATGATACTGAACAATCTTTGTTTTCAGATCTTTTGAGAGTTGCTTTGAGGATTCCATGCTGTCACTCTTCAGAGGAGAGTCAAAGGGAAGCACAACTTGCAATTGACCACCTTAAATACCTTTTCTAATGATTGGACAGACCTGTCTATGAAGGTCAAGGCTTAACGAGCTAAACCAACCAATTTGGTGTTGCAAGTAATCTGTATTGAGCAGTTACATGCATTCAAATCAGCAAAATGTTTGCACAGCCAGTTTTTCACATTTGATTTAACTTCATACAACTAAATACTGCTTCATTAAAAATCTTTGTTCTGAAAACACCCCAGTACTCAGATGTTGCTAGGAAATGAAAGACATACCACTGTTATCTTTTTTGTTGAAAGTATTGTAAATTATTATGCAGGCTGAGAGGGGTTCGCAAACTTTTTCATATGGTTGTATATAACAATACCAATAATAATAGCAGCACATAATAATGCAATTTCACTTATTTAAATGCAGCTAATGGCAAGAAGATACTGATATATCAGAATGAAACACACTGAGTTGATGAGAACACTTCAATCAGTGAGATGCTTGTTCTTACTTTTCACCTATGATTTTGGATATTCTTGCTGAAGGTGTTGAAAAGAGCAAGTCTCACCTCTTTTTTGGGAACTAATTGAGATCTTTATGACTTCAGCTTTTTACCCCCTGTTGGGAACATATACTGTAAAGGTTATGTACATACATGTTTCTTTCCTAATTGAATAGCTGTATTGGAGAACAGTATGTGAACTGTTTGCTTGTCTTGAACCACTCTGAATAGGCAAAGACATTCCTAACCCTATATAGGCACTGATAAGAAACAACAAGTAAAGAACGGTTAATCATTCTATAGACAATGAAAAAGTAAGAAGCTTAAGTTAAATAACTTATCACATGGTCAAATCCTTTTCATGTTTTCGGCAAGGTTGGCAGTCGTTGTTTGTTCTATAATAGCAATATACAGTGGTACCTCGGTATACGTTCCTAATCCATTGCAGATCCTTTGACTTATACCAAACAGGACGCATACCAAACAAATTTTTTCCATAAGAAATATAAGGAAAATGATTAATCCGTTCCCATGAAAAAAAATCCTATTGTTATTGGCATATTATACATTTATGGGGTTGTATAAAATAATTTAAACACTGCTTAATACTAAAATACATAAATACAAAAGCAATTAGATGAAATAAATGAAAATTTAACCTCACTTTACTTTTTAATAACGGCTTTGTTTTTAACAATCGTAGATAACGTCATTCTCGGCATACGGTATGCAGCAGCCAAGTCCCGGATACGCATGCCACCTTTATACTTTTCAACAATCAATTCAAATTTACGCGAAAAAAAAACCAAAATCACTTGAAAATTCACAGAGAGTTATAGCGCATACTGACGCTCGTGGGCAGTCATGTCTTTGTCTCGAGAGAGGTAAAAAAAAAAGGGTAGTGCACAGTGTTCTAGCATGCGAGTCGTATTCCAAACCAAGGTTGTATACCAAGCAAAATTTTTCGTGTCCAAACAGGACGTATACCAATTTGGACTTATTCCAAAGCGAACGTATACCAAGGTACCACTGTATATATATAATATTAAAAAAAAACATTAAAAGTAATTTCCTTAACATCCAGCCACTCCTGCACATGCTCTTGCTACCTCAATTGAGCTACCCGCACCTTCTCTCAGATATGCTATAGCCTCCACTGAGCCGGGACGGCCATATTGTTCCGTTTGTTTTTGAGGCCTGCACCTTTTTCAGAGCTGCAAGCAGGCATTTCAAAATAACACTATTCAATACATTCATCTTAACTGCCCTGGCATACCACTTAACACCTTTTCATTTTTTTTAATTATACCCTGACAATAAAGCAGTATTGGGTTTTTCTACTTTGTACTATCGCTTCCTTGGTACAATAAAAGAGACATTACCTAAGAACTTCAGTGCTGAAGTCGGTTAGTTGCTGTAACATTTACCATCTCATAATTTGATGTTTTTGTGTTTACAGTTTAGATATAACACAAACTAAAATCAGTCAGTCATATTCCCACCTGTTTAGTTCTGAACGGATCGAAGGGGTCTGGTGGAGCTTATCCAAGCTAGCACAGGGCACAATGCAGGAATAAACCCTGGACAGGGTGCCAGTCCATTGCGTAGCAAACACATACATGCACACATACACCCCAACCACACACTAAGGACATTTTAGAATTGCCAGTTCACCTACCCTGTGTGTCTTTGGCTTGTGGGAAGAAACCAGAGCACCCTGAGAAAACCCACACAGTCAAGGGGAGAACATTCAAACTCCACATCTCCTTACTGTGAGACAGCAGAACTAGCTAACTAGTTAAATAATAAGTTAACTTTGAATGGCAGTATGTACAATAACATTTGTTAGAAAAATGCAATATTTGATCTAAAAAAAAGATGAAATGGCATTAAAATTCTGTTGTGTTACCATATACCACACTACATGCACAAGGACAGATTCTGCTGAGTTCAAAGAAAACTTCTATTACACAGTGGAAAAGTCTTGTTCTATATTATCTCAAATTGGAAAAAAAATCTCTTTACGAGGATCAGTTCAGAATATTTTTAGAATTTGGAATGAATTCAAGAAGGCCCAAACTTTTTTATTTTCTTTGTTCTTTTATTCTATATGCAGAACCACTTTGGATGGGGATGTCTTGTCACAAAGCTCTCAGAGCTTGGTGGAGTTTGAGTGCTGAATTTTCATTTCATGGATTGTTTTCAGAACCTATTACAGTATCTGCTTTTTTTAAAAATCTGAGTATGTTTTGAAATGTTTTGTTCTTAAAATAATAAAAAAGAAAAATCCAGTAAGGTTTTATGTATCATACTTAAGTCCAAAATTAAATACTTATATACTATAGCTGTGACCCACATTTAATTTTTTGCATAAATTGATTGCATATTTTACTTTTATTAGATGTAAGAGTTTGTGACAGAGTAATTCTGCTATTTATAAGCTTTAACCAGCTCTCTTACTCCTTTCAAATCCATTATCTGCAGAGTGAGTCATTTAATTTATTATTCTCTTTACCATACTGCTGAAAAAATTAAGGGAGCTCTTAATCATCACAGTCTAACACCAAGTCAATTAAGCTTCAGAGGTATCAATCTGTCCAGTTAGGAATCATAAGCGATTGTGAAGCAACTTCACCTGCTTTCACTGCACACTAGTGCAGTGGGCCTTGGGTTCCTTCTGGTGCAGGATGATGTCTGGCCTCATGTGGCCAAATTGTGTAGGCAGATCCTGGATGACAAAGGTGTTTATACCATTGACTGGACCACACATCCCCCAGCTCTCTTCATGTAATGGCCCATCTCCTGGTATCTCTTCTATGTCCTTGAGACTGTGCTGGGAGACACAGCAAACCTTCTTGTCATGAAGTTTATGGATGTGCCATCCTGGAGGAGATGGACTACCTGTGCAACCTGAATCAGCTTCAGCTACCGCTTCATGCTACCAGTAGTGACAAGGGCACTAGCAAAACACAAAACGAGAGCAGAATCAGTCAGAAAGGATAAGGAGAGAGCGATTTTCTGTGGCCACCGCCTGCAAAACCATTTTTGAGGTGTTTTGCTGTTACCTCTCCAGTGCACCTCTCCTAAATGGACAGACTGATATCCCTGATGCTTGGTGTTAGACTGTGTAGATTAAGTGTTCACTTAATTGTTTTGAGCAGTATAGATAGATAGATAGATAGATAGATAGATAGATAGATAGATAGATAGATAGATAGATAGATAGATAGATAGATAGATAGATAGATACTTTATTAATCCCAAGGGGAAATTCACATATATAAATAGAGGTTTAAAATATGTAGTGTCTGGCAAAACATTTTAAAACTGGATACATTCTTAGATCATTTTTTATTTTTTATAAGATATTCTACAATTTTCTGGTAAGAGTCTAGTATATTTTGTCTTAAAATTCAAATATTCTGCTTCTTTTGTGCCATTAAAGAGCAGACTGAGAAGTAGTTAGCTGACTTACTGCATAAACATTTTTTACACTGATGTAAATTCTAAAACAAATGATATGTATAGTTACTTTTAATCTGAGTCTTATTGTGCCTTATTATCTCTATCTCAGTGTCATTGAGCAGAGAGGGGAGTATATGCTCTGAGTTATCAAATGGTTTTAAGTCCAATGATGAAAGTTGACAGGGTTTTAAGGCAATGTGCCCAGGAAGAAGAGTCTATGCTATCATGTTACACCTTTAGATTTACAGTATGTTTAACATTAATTTCAGTACAAATTAGTGTGTGCAATGATTGGAAAAAGACTATCCTGAATATGAAAACCTTATGTGATCGAAGGGTGATAATAAGCTGCCAGAGAGTACATAGTTCACTGGTTGAACTGGGTCAGGGCCTAATATATCTTGCTAGAAATGGTGCCAACTTTGATGAAACATGAAGTGGTGTGTGGCTAACACTTGTACATTTGAGCAAACACATGCAAGACTATGGTCTTTTGACCAAAGAGGTCCCTTGGGAATTCCCAGTATACCTCCTCAATTACAGAAAGTGTATCCTGTGAAGATGGCTGCTTTAGATATCATCAGGACATTCTGAAAGTGGATACTTCCATTTGAGCTGAGCGCAAGGCTGTGTGAAATGTAGATAAGAAAAAACATCTGTTGTAGAAAGATTTGAGGTTCAACATATAGAACTTGTCTTGCCTTCTCTTCGGCTCAGTGTGTCTCACTTTGCAATAAAAAGTTCCTTTCACAAAATATTCTCTAAGCTGACTTCTGTAACTACTAACCCATATTGCAAACTACCAAAACCCCATGTACAATAATTGTGCTCTTTTTCATTAAAAGAATATGAATAATATAAATTTCATAGGGTTCAACAACTGCTTATGCTGTCAATTTCCAAGCCCATGGGTTATGGTGACTAATTATTGATTTTTTGCTCTGGTTACTGAATTGTCACACTTCACATCTAACAAAGTAAATCTACTTACTATTTAAATTTACATTAACTAGTTTAACTTTTTAAATGGTGTTGGACATCAGTAATGTTTTTTAGAAAGGTTGTGCACAAAAGTTAGGGGAAACAATTAACCATAAATAATAACTAGTACACTTGTAATTTTCATTATCAAGACTGACTGAAGTACTAAGAGGAATGAATATCTAAGTGAGTTCTGCCTCATTATGCATGTTAAAGATCTCCTCTTGGCCTTGGTAAGGCTAAAATCTGAAAAGTAGGACTTGGTAATTTGGGTAATTTTACTACAAGATTTAGAGATACTCCAGCTGGACCAGAGATTTTAATATCACCCTGACAAAAGCTGATATTACATTGATGCAATTTTGATAGTTAGGCTATACCATTCAGTATGTCGGGGGAAGAAGTGACTGAGCATTAAAAAAGCCGACTCCCTTTGGGCTCTTGAGTTTCTATGAACTGTTAGAGAGTTTTGACAGTTAATGGGAACGTCAATCACTCTGTCGTATGAAACACTCCCCACCTCACTCACAAAGAAACAGAGTGGTCATATGAATCAATGCAATGGAACGAGGAGATACAGTGCTATTAGACATTAGACAAAGTCATTAGAAAGGTCCACAGATTGCAGGACAAAAGTAAAATGAATGCCCAAATTGGAATTTTTAGAAATATTTAGTAAATAAGAAGAAATAGCTTTATTTTACTAAAAGGACTAAATGATTTGCTTTGGTCAAAGCTAATACCTGATTCCTTGATCGATAATCAAAATGTTACCGGCCTCAGGCCTAGGGGAACTTGGTCCAGGTACAAGCCACTGTTGCTATACGTTGTAAACACAGCGGTATGCTGCCAAAAGCATAAAAGAAACAGGCAGCAGTTTGAACTATCTGATCATATTTTATTTTATTCTGATTTTCCCAGAGGTATATAACTACTTTAATCTCTGTCTAGATCAACATGATGATTGGCTGAACAATGGTACAGACCAATTTCTTTTGCTTAACAATAGTGCATACACATTTTCTTTGGTTAAACAATAGTATTGTTGCTAACTATCAAGAACTGCATATACCACTGTATGCTGATGAGAGACCAATGTCCCCAGAACATGTTAATTTTTAAACCAAGTAAATATAAACATTTTCTAAGGATGGAAGCACTTTATACAGTACTTTATGTTGATGGGATACCAATCAAAGCAATTTGATCTTCAAAGCAGATGACTCTTTTGCAAGACAGGTAAATATCTTTGTCCTGTAGACAGCTATCAACAATAACTTGTAACAGAATAATTCAGAAAATTTGCCTTTTCATTTATCATCCCAGTCACAAACAAAGGATGCCGACTGCTTATTCGTCTATTTGCTTTTTCTTTTACATTTATTATTTACATGTGTTTTTCTTAAAAGTGACACACAGGCATGTCTTTTTCTTGAAAACACAGATTTCTAGTCCATTACAAAAACACAAGTAGAAAATCAAACATAGACAAACAGGCAGTACAAACTAAAGTCTTCAAGAATGACAGACAGATGCACAGAAGAAATAGAGAAGAAATGTAAACAGAAAAAAGTGAAGCCATTGGTACAGGAATAAAAGGTGTTTGTAAACGCACAATACTCAAAATGACAGACAACTTGCTACAGAGCATGTTTCCTTTTTTCACACCTCACTTTCCTATTCCTCATGCTGCATGAAAAAGTTAACATAAATATTATTGGGCAAAGGTTAAAGATAAGAAGAGCATATTAAGGGCAAGAAGCACATACAAGGTAGTTGTGTCATGTAATTCAGAAAAATTCTTGACACACAACCCAACAGATATCAGTGGTGACTATCTTCTCCAGTACAGGTCTTCAGGAAATCACTGAGAAGTGGCCTAATTGATTTTCTGCAGGTTTCATATCACGCAGCACAGGACATTTATCTTTAAATGACCCAAATCACAGCCATGACTACCTGTGTACTGTATATATTAAACTTGACATTATATAGTATATTCCAAAATATTGCCTATTTTGGCACCCTACAATAAGGATACAATAATTTCATAATACCTTACAAGTTTCAGGATGACTATAATTCACCTATAAGTTGTTTATTAGTGTATGTTGTGACTGTACATGGCGCTATACCAGCACATAACCCATCACAGACAGACACGGGAGGCACACTACTAAAATAAAGGGTTTTTATTTTTTCTTTTCTTTGCCTGTGGGCAATGCCTTCCCCATTCCCACAGGCACACAGCACAGTCCAAAACACCCCTACACACAATACTTTCCTTCTTTTTCTCCTCCACTCCTCTCCGGCAAGCTTAGTCCCTCTCCTCCTGACTCTGGCTCCAAGAGTGGTGGCTGCTGGCTCCTTTTATAGCCCACCCGGAAGTGCGCCAGGTGTTTGATGACCCTTTCCAGTTGCACTTCCAGGTGTGGAACCACTGCTGCATTCCCTGGTGGTGGCCATGGACCCCTACAGGCTTGAATTCCAAAATCCCATGCCTGTGGCCCCGATGCAACTCAGTGGGGCTGCCATCTAGCGTTTCGATGGAGGTACTGTCCTGACCAGGCTTGCTTCCCCAGTCCATATAATGAAGAGGCATCTCGGACGGACAAGAACCCCTGCCATCTGTGACAATGTGTTTAAGCTAACTTAGACCAAAATTGAAATGTACTCTACTTTTCTTTATACTTCTGTTTACACAAACAAAAATGTTTCCTCTCATGAATTAGGTTAAAGTTAACACACAATCTACAATGTTGAATATTACAATCTTCATGTTCTACTGCCGAACTGTAAAGATCTATTTTCCTTCTTTTATTCAATGCATAAATAAATTTATTAAGATGAGCAGTTCTTGGAATTTGTACTCATGTGGTTCTTTTTGAGTCAGATGCCATCAAGGTCCTAAGCAGGAATACTTTGTGTTTTTTTTTACTTTTAATACTCTGTAGAATAATACTAAGATTTGTATTGGGTGTGACAAGGATGGATAGAATTAAAAAATGAGTACATTAGAGGGTCAGGTTAGGATGGACGGTTGGGAGACAAAGTCAGAGAAGCAAGATTGTGTTGGTTTGGACATGTGCAGAGGAGAGATGCTGAGTATATTGGGAGAAGGATGCTAAGGATAGAGCTGCAAGGGAAGAGGAAAAGAGGAAGACCTAAGAGAAGGTTTATGGCTGTGGTGAGAGAGGACATGCAGGTGATGGGTGTAACAGAACAAGATGCAGAGGACAGAAAGATATGGAATAAGAGTATCCGCTTTGGCAACCCCAGACAGGAGCAGCCAAAAGAAGAAGAAGAATATTTAAATATCATTTAAGTTTAAAACCTGTATATTAAAATCAAGGCTATGGTACGTTTTATATCCCACTTATGTTACAAGTAAATTCAGAGCTTCAAGTTTTCCAGTGTATGGCTATTTTAGATATTTGAAAATATTCACTGCCAGATATGCCTTTTTATTAAATCAGCAACTACCACATAAGTATAACAATGCAGAGGGTTTGTTTTGGACACATTTTAACTAATCATGTATTCAATAGTATTCTCTCAATTACCAATATTTATGCAACAGCTAACTAGCCATCAGCAAGCTGCTTTCTCTGCTTCATCATGAGGATACTGGGAACATATTGAGATGGAATTGAAGTTAGTAATGGCTGGGGAAGGCACACAAGGGCAGTAAAAACAGAGGAAAAGATGTTTCAGATGACTTGAGGAAAAAGGGGTGTTTCTGATTTATAGCTATTGTTTCTAGAATGCAAGTTCTAAGAAGCTACAGTATGGCACAAATAGAAGAAAGGTCCCATTGTGGCATGACGTTGATTAGATGAACTGGGCATTCATTCATGCTTCTCCAGTTTAAATCAATACTGCCGGGAGTAACAACCGATGCTTCATCTACTGTGCATGGCACTAAAAAAAATTTTATCGCCACATTTATTGCAGATCAACCCCTTTCATTCACAATAACTCAGCCACTCATTGACTTATGTAATAAGCTGTCAGAGGAACAAAATGCACCTGAGAAAAGAGACAAAACCTTGAAGAAGTGTGGATTGCTGCCATTGTTGGATTTTATTTATAATCCTAATCATTCACTTCTTTAAGGAGGTAAATGTTACTTTATTTTGCAATTTGTTGTATTATGTTATTTGATTATTATCGATTCATCCAGAATCTGTCTACATTTTGTTTCTGTTATTGAACTCAGATTTGTTAATTTTCATAAATGTGAAGAAAAAGGAAAACACTTTAAAAGTGTTCATTACTTACTATTCATTTACACTAAAATGTTAACATGAAAATATGTCCTTTTACTATATCACTTCAGTTATTGCACTAGTTAAAGAATAATTTAAGGAGGCATTTAAAATGTGCTAAATGTTTATATTAAATTTATAATATAGATGCTTTGCAGAAATTCATTAGTTTTGGGTTTTTTTGCTTTTATTACCCTATAAATGTCAGATAATAACATAAAATCATACAAAGTAAGACACTGAATGAAATGTTTAATACATTAGTTCATTTTCATCTAGTGAATTTACTGCAATCCCGTTCTATACAGTTCTATAAAAATGTGTCCTGATGGGCCAATTGCTTTCTGAGGACAGGAGAAAACAAGCTCTGAGACATCTGCAGGTTTTAAATTCTTCAAAGGCTGGATTATGTGTGTCCCTGGGGAACTTGCTGAAAGACAACAAGTGAACTATCATACATTTCTGATATAGTATTTCTTGGTGAGTTAAATGTAAGCATATCCAAGAAAACATAATCCACAGATGCCTAAGCAGGATATTCTGGACTCCCAGCAATCTCACTGAAGAAGCTAACAATGTTTTTGAGACACTTGCATCATTTTAGAGTAAGGCTCATTATATATGACTGTTGTCTGCAGTCATCAGAAGGTGCAACAATGTTGGCAACTGTACTTCATCAAACGCTACAGCAACATTGTATGCATTAGCACAATGAGGTAATTACGTTATTGGAGATTACAGATTAACGTAGCACATAATTAAATATTTGCAAGGTTTATACAGGATGTTTTACCAATCCTTCCATTCATTTTTTTTCCATTACAAAGTCCCACCAGCATCCCTAATAAATGTACATATTCAAACTGAAGGGAATGATGAAGTTTTAAAAGTCCAATAGACTTATTAATTATTACCAATTTGTGTGCTTGTTTTGACTACACAAGAACTAGATTAACAAAAAAGTGCACTTTTGCAGTTTGCCTATTACCCATTGCATATCTACCATGACATTTCAGCTGTATGAAAAGTTTATGTAATATAGAATTTTTAATTTATAATCTTTTACAATTTATTACAAGTGTATGTATAACCCGAAAGTACGTCTTAGTCACAGCGACGGGAGGAATGACGTACTTTCGGGATGAAAAGAAGACTTTTGATCTGACCTGGAAGTGCTAGGAAGTTACATGGACTGCGGGTTCAGAAGCACTTCTGGGTCACGGACTATAAAAGGACTATGGGAGATCCCAGACGTTGAGCTGAGCTGGATGGCAGGGTGGCAACATGTCTGGGAGTGAAGGATTATTGGTTATTTTGTATTTTTGTGTGGATTTATGAGTATTGTGGAGTGTAGGGTGCTTTGTGCACTATTTTGTCATAATTGGACTTTTACCTGGTGTCTGTGTCAAGTCTGAGGGTTCAAAGGGATGACAGCGCCCCCTATCTGTCACAATGTATATATGAAACCATAACAGAATGGATTATTAAACAGAAGGAAAAGGACTGATGGTAACTCAAGGGTTAACTAAATGTAGCAAAGTTTAACCATGTGAGGTCTGCCTTATCTTAGAGAAAACCAACAACTTGATTTTCCAAGTTTAGAATGAGGTAAATAAATAATGAACATCCCTCTAGAAAGCGAGCATAAACTAATAGAAAAGCCCAAACATGTCTCCTATGGAGCGGTGCTGAGGTCTATAGAAGAATCCACAGAACACCCCTTATCAATGAGTTGACAGGAGACAGAAAATACTGGTGGCACTAGTTGATTGGCTGGAATAATAAATCTATGTTAGATAACGTGATATATTAGATCAGGTAATTGTAATAGAAAAGTGTAAAAGCAGATGAATTGATTAATTGGACTGAGACATTTGTGGATGATCTGCTGAAATAAAGAAACGTTCTGCATTCTCATCTGGGCTCCATGACTGCTTTCGTTGATGATAGCGGAACATTTTTCCATAACAGTAATAAAATAACATCAGAGACATAAAATCTCACTGCAAACTGTATTTTAGAAAATTGTACCAAGCTGATAAAATGGTCAGCCAAATCTAAGGAATCAAATCCATGAGTTAAAACTGGTATGTCTGGGGTAAAAAAGGTCCTGGAGAAGACTTAGTAGATAGTTGCCTTTATGTCTATATACCATCAGCATATTGGGAATGTTTTGTTGATTGGAGACTATACATTTGTGTGTTTGGGTTTGTATGGGTTTAGGCATGATCATGCCATATGATAATCTGTTTTCTCATCCTGCCTGGTTTCTGTCTTTGCCTGAAGCTGCTGTAAGAGATTTCAGTAATGGCAACTCTTCATTAACAGTGGGTTTAGAAAATGGATGGAAACAGAATTCTAAGTTGATAAATGAAAGTATGCTTTATAAAAACTAATTAAACAGATGAATGGAACAAAGAAATTGAGTATAAGCTAATTGGTTAAAAAGTATTTACATAAAAGTGTGTTTTCATTTAAAGTATTTACTTTGAATATTGCATGCCAAGTCAATTACTATTTGTCCCCTTGCTTCTTAAATAATCAGATGACATTTCCTAATACCGCTTTGTCCATTATCCACTTTCATTTGACTGAGTCTTGCATAATCGGTCACAGGTAATGAGGGGTGACTTTCTAAGTTTAGCCCATTAACAAAGTTATAGGATTTCACTTAGAACACCTAAGTATAGGCTGCTTTACTTAATGAATTTACGTCTTATTAGAAATTTCATTGTATAGCATGTATGACTTCACGAAAGTGATGACCTAATTGAAATCCTAGAATCCTGTGTTCCAATTTTGTGGAGTATTTAAGTCATTACCTTTTTAAGTATATATGCTAAGCATATGCAAAGACATATATCAAATGCCCTTCCTTCTTCTTCTTCTTCTGTATGAATTCAGAGATTTTATCTTTGAGAGTCATGACTCAGACTTTTATTAAGTAATGCTTATAGAGTGAAAGTTTTTATGTTACGATTTTTAACTAAAAGTTATTTCCAATAGTTTGTACCACTTTGCATGTATTTATTTTAAATGCATTAAATACATAGTACATTTTAAAATCCTAGTTGATATAAAGTAAACAAACATTTATATATTGTAGTCTTATGTACTGTAACTGTTTTTGCAGTTTTTAAGATCAACAGATTGAGTTCAAAAGTGCATATCCAATTGATTTTATCATGATTAGTATGTACTGTAAACACTCTCTACACAGCATGTGAAGCAAAAGCACTTTTTAAATATTGGTTCAGTGACTTTAAATAACTAATTCATGCATCAAATCATTTCTATCTTGTATTTATGTAAGGAAAAATCAAAAATGTTTTAGTAAATCTATGAAATTTACCAGCACTCAAGTATAGCAAGTAAATTACTCACTTTGCAACAAAGTATTTTAATAATAAAACTTTTAAAACATTTTAAATTCACCAGAGTGAGTTTTGATGTAGTCTCTTGCAAAGGGGTTGCAGATGTAAATTGTTAGACATTAAAATCAAAACAAATACAGTATGAATTTACTGACCTCCTCAACCATAGTTCTTATTTATAATTGAGTTTATTAGTCTTCTGTCTGACTTAGCCCCTCTCCCCAAAACTTTGAAAGGGTTCAAGTAGACTGGGAAATGTTATGTCTTATTGAGACGTTTTCTGCTTTGATTTTTTTGTTAAATGCCATTCATGTCCAATCAGATATTATGTTTTACAGGATTAACTTTCAAAATGCAATTATCTCCTGCATCCATGAAATCAATCAAGACAATGGAAGTTCAAAAGTAATTAAATTACTTTTGATCTACTTATGTCTTGCCAATAGATACATAGATCATAACTAGAATTATAAGGTACTTAAATAATAGCAGTGCTTCAATGATTTTTGCTATTCTGAGACAATTGACTCTACACTCTATGACTAATGTAGAACTGTTCATAAAGTTACCCAGTTCCCTCTAAAGCAAGTTTCATAGAAACCAAAACTAGACAAATGGAAAATAGGACAGACCTTCATTTGACAATACTACACACTTTCTTAAATGAAAATTACTGTGTGATTTGGAGCTAAACTTACTCTAATTGCAGCTTTACCAATCAGTATAAATTGCAGAGTATTAAACAGTATGAAGAAACTTAATACAGTACATGAAAACATTTACAACACTTCTGTTTAATTTGGAAATTAATTTCTCAATTATTTATTTGTTATTAATGTGTATTTATTTATCCACCACTAATTGTTATTTATGCATTACTAATCTCAAGCTATGACTAGGAATTGGTCCACGCTGCAGCTTGGCACTAACTGTGGTAAGAAGGAATGTTTAATTACTACTGTATGTCACACATTCTGTATAAGCAATCATATACTAGTTAAAATCTAAACTCTTATGTCTGATGCAGCTGACAATGTAACAAAATAGTGAGATGCAGATATTCAGACGCTCATCCATGAAGCCCCAAGATTGAGTACTGTGGTATGAGAAGATAAACATTGTACTGGACACCTGTGGGGCTGCTTCCTCTGAATCATGTTGATAATGACATGATGATAATGATGATATCTGCCACACTTCTGTCCAAGTCTGAATTTTTTTCTGGATCTGTCTGTAATGATTTAATCTATTTTAAGGATGTGGTGGACGGCTGGGAATCCTACCCAGCCGGGACGCCTAGAAGGACCGGGAGAGGGACAATACCTCTCCTTACCATAAGAGGGCAGCCACCCTGGTCTGCATCAGGGCCGCGGGATCAGAGCTTAGAAGCTCAATCTTGTTGGGGCCCGTGGCCACTACCAGGGGGCACCCAGAGGATTATGGAGCCCTGGACTCCAGCACCTTGGAAGTGCTATCGGAAGAAATTCCAGGCACACCCGGAGTGCTTCCGAGTGCTCATGTGGCATTTCTGCCACACCAGGAAGTTCCCTCAAAAGATCATTACAAAGCACCTGGAGCACATCCGGGGTGTTATAAAAGGGGCTGCCACTCCATTTGGGGAGCCAGAGTCAGGAGGAAGAAGACAGAGCTTGTGAGGAGAGGAGTAGAGGCAGCAGAAGTACTGGGAGAGTGAAGGAAAGAAGTGTCTGAGTTTGGCTGGAAGGACATTGTGAGGTGCTGTTAAAGAAGAAGAAAATAAACGTGTGTGTTCTGGACATCTAATGTCGTGTCTGTCTGTGTATCACAAGGGATATTTCAAATCACACAATTGCGTGTGATCTGAAAACTTACCCAGTTTTCAATTCTGCATTTACTGTGGATCATATACTGTATATTCATTGAAGGAGTAGACCCAGCACTCCTCAGGCCATAGCATGTATGTTCACAGTTCATAGGCGGGTTTCAAAAAGTCGGTTCTCCGGTTTTCTCCCACAGTACAAATACATGGAGGTTAGGTGGATTGGTGCTGCTGAATTGGTCCTGTGTGTATCCGGTGTACTGTCCAAAGATTTTTCATGCTTATGCTTACTGGGATAGGCTCCAGCTTTTCCATGGCCCTGCTCAACTTTTGGAACAGTTTTTGTTTTTGTATTGCTTCGACATTTTGTTCTGATCTGCTATTGAAAGCCCTGGCAGACCACAGCAGAATGTGAAAACCATACAAAAGTAAAAACTATAGCCTTAAGAGTAGCTCAGTGCAGACTGAAGTATGATTACTGTGTAAATCTCTTGGGAAAGTAGATAGAAAATGTACTTAAAATTAACAATCTAAACATATAGCCCAATAAAAGATTTCACTACAACGCTGAAGTACTGTATGGCAGAGGATGCAGGCTTATAAAAACCAAAGGGCAGTCCCACAGCTGCAATTTCTAGGGGCCCTACCCCTAAGGTTTAATATAAAGTGAACAGGGTATATAACGCAAAGCACAAATACATATTAACATAATAAGGAAATACTAAATAATCAATGCATAAAATACCAACAGCAAGAAACTGTAAAACTGTAAAGATGATAAAATTAATACATATAAAGAAAATACAAATGAGCCAAGGATACAACTCTTATTGTTTCAAAACACCTTGTAGAGATAGTCATAAAATGGTGGGCACTCTCCAAAAAACACATAAAATGGTACTGTAGTGATGTCACTCTACTAATGAAAAAATAAATAAACAATAAAAAAAATACATAAAAAGTTTTCAAAAATGAGACTAGTTACCTCAGGGAAGCTGTGATGCAGACAGTGTCCATTCAGAGGGTAATGGTGACACAATTTTTGACAGTGCTGATTCACAGCTCCAAGAAAACAGGTTTCAAGTCTGACCCAGTCACTATCTGTGCATAGTTTACATGTTGTCTGTCTACATGGGTTTTCCTCATTATGTTCCAGTTTTTTATTTTTTTTAATTTATTTTTTTAACTATGTTTAGGTTGGATTTACAGTATGTGTAAATCTAAAGTAGCTTGTTATGAGAAAGTGGGGTGAGTGAGAGTGTGAGCATGTCCTGCAGTGGACTGCCACACCACATGTCATTGTCTTGCGACTGATGCTGCTGGGTTAGGCTCAGGCTCTCCACAACCCAGAACTGAAATAAGTAGGTTTATAATATATGGATGGATGGTTTATATAAGAATTGCACTGAACAGACACTAGATGTCAGTGTTTTAAACAGTTTTAAACAGGAGAATGTGCAAACTCTGTATTAGTAATGGCTAGGATTTAAAACAAGAATGCTGAACCAATGAGGCAGCACTGAAGACTTTTGTTAAGGTCATTCCTACTGAAACATCAAGTTCTTTTAAAAATAGCATTCACTCTCTCATTAACAAATTAGCAGTAATGAAAACATGTTGACACTGCAGTTCTTCAAGGGGAACGAGTGTGTACCATAATAAGATAACCTTTGATTATATATTGAGTCATTTAACTAATTACAGGCATGGAAAATGTCCAAAGCATTATAGCAGTATGCTATATTTATAACATACTCTGCCACAACGTTCCAGTACTGTGCCTCAAATTTTAACAGTGTGGTATATTCCATAATCAAACATCCGATAACAGGTGCAAAATATGTGAAATGCTTCCTGTCCAAACCTGCCAATCAGGCCAATCTTTCACAATTAAAATGATCCCTTGAATACCATTTTAAAGCAACTGTGTGAAATGTTCCTAAAGAAGACCACAAACCACCTCTCACTTTCTTTGCACAAGTAATAGTGGATTTGCTAATAATGACGGTAACAGTAAAAGAATAATCAACCTAATTAATTCTATTAGATAGAAAAATCACAGCTGATAGCAAGCAGAAAAAACAAATGCTACATCAAATCAATATCAACATACACCAGCCAGCCTTTGTTTCTCTTCCACCCAAATAATTTTGTTTCGTGCCAATTTTCATCATATAATAGTTGTATGATGAAGAGATTTGGTTATAAAAGAATACTACAGTCCTTGACATGTGCTCTAGAATATGTTGTTTAAATTTTGTGAAAGGCTTTAGTGTTGTTTTGATTTATCTGGTGTCTAGTTGTATTTACAATTTTTGGATGTTTGGGCCTTTATCTGTTTGTTGGATTTTTTCTTTGCTCTGAATTTGACCTTTTATCAATGCTCTCTGGCTGTAAGTTGACCTCCCGTCTGTTCCTGACCTTGCTTCCAATCTTGTTGAAACAAATTTTCCCATAACATTTTCTCATGCTGTCAATCAAAATTCACTTTAAACATAGAGCTGCCATTTTGCAAAAAATCAAAGGGGTGCGGCTGGTCATCATGAGTGTGAATAATAAAACAGCATTCTCTTAAAAATTAGTGTGACAATTCAGAATTCAATAATTCACTACTGTTTCTCACTGTGGTTTCCTTGTAAGACTTCATATCTATATATATTAGGAGGGCAAGACCCCGGCGCCTTTGGCGCCCAAACCCCAGTTCCATCCAGTCTGCCGCTTGTGTTGTTAAGAGGGGGGCTGAATGCACCTCAAGGAGAAGGGGTCGCTTCTCCCAAATCCCCTCTTAAACGGTGATACAATGGGAAACAAATGTAGTTTTTTTTACCTCTCCCTTTGCTCGATCAGCTGCTGGCTTGCTGCTGCTGCCGTGCTCCATGATCTGCATCTCGCATGGTGCTTCGAACATTTAAAAGTCTGTACAGCAGTTGTCCTACTCTTTGTCTTTTATTTTTGGCCCCGGGTGTTGTTAAATCTCTTGTCACTCTTGGTTAAGTCTCGTCTCGTGGGATGTAACTTCTTGATATTTTTTAGTTTAAAATTTAAAAACGGGATAAGAATCTCAAATTCTAGCAACATCACATTATAGTTCAAAAACTCTGAAAAGAATGATACCAAACATATATATGTAGGTTTTAAAATAAGCCCAATTTAAAGTGTGACAAAAACGTGACATAAAATTGTTGCACACAACAGTTTCCATTTTAAGCTTAGGATTTTATATAAATAGAGTATATATATATATATATATATATATATATATATATATATATATATATATATATATATATATATATATATATATATATATATATGGAGGCGGACAGCTGGGGATCCTACGCAGCCGGGAAGCCTAGAGGGACAATATCTCCCCTGGACCATGAGAGGGCAGCCTCCCTGGTCTACATGGGGGCCATGGGATCAGAGCTTGGAAGCTCATCCCTGTTGGGACCTGTGGCCCCCGCCAGACGGAGCCCAGACGATTATGGAGCCCTGGACAGCAGCACTTCTGCCACACCAGGAAGTGCTCCCGGAAGAAATTCCAGGTACGCCCAGAGTGCTTCCATGTGCAAGGGCCGCATTTCCGACACACCAGGAAGTGCAGCTGGAAGATCATCAGGAAGCACCTGGGGCACATCCGTGTGAGGTATAAAAGAGGCCTCATCACTCCATTAGATGAACTGGAGTCAGGAGGCAGAGAACAGAGCTTGCGATGGGAGGAGTGGAGGTGGCAGAAGAGAAGGAAAAGAGAAAGAAGTCGAAAAGGACTGTGAGTCTTTGGGCACTGTGTTTGTGCTGTGTTGTGAAGAGGAGAATAAAAGCGTGTTTTTGTGGACATCTGGTGTCATGTCTGTATGTGTTCGGGATTCAAAGTCCACTATATATATATATTTATATATGACACTGTATACTATCTATATATGACACTTTATATACTGTACACTGATACTGTATATATATATATCCTTATATATAATTTTATACTATCTGTATGTATGGTGTTCGCATCAATACCTCGACTCAATGCAAGTTAGAACCATGCAATGGGACTCTGCCTCTGTAGTTAGAACATAACATAGCAAACGCAGGCGCAGTATTGCATGATTGGCTAAGAATGTTCGAATGCTTCAGTGACGCCGTTGAACGGCCGAGTATAGTAAGTCAGTGTTGGTTCGAGCAGATAACAGTAAGTTCGGTTGGTTTTTGAATGTTGGTTTGGTGGGGCGTACTTTCCAGGACTAACATCGTCGACTTACTTAAACCCTACGAAAGCTCCGGAACCATAAGTAATTTAGAACATATTGCCATTTGCTTGGTACGTCGAAATCTATCTTTCTGACATCTATTGGCAAACTGAGTAATGACGGTTGGGTATTAACAACGGTCATTGTTTAAATTTTAGCCAATCTCAGATCTAAAATGACCATGGCAAAATAATTATTACTACGACTCTGATTTGAGTCGTAAAATACGGTTTGTTTTGAAAATTTGTTTGCCAGAAAAAATCAAATGAGGTGCGCCGAAGAGCTGAGTTCACATCTCGCAGCTCCGTTTAAACAGGAAGCTCTTCATTACATCGGCCGAAAAGGTCTATTTTAAACACAAATCAATGCCATGATAACAAAATCATTTCAAGGACTTAAAAAAACAAATAATTCTTTGCAGAGAAAGTATGGATTTCACAAACGTAGAATTTGTTGCCCGATTCGAATTCGCTAGTATATATATATATTTTTATATGTTTGTCTGTTTCCAAGTTTTGGTCTCTGCTTTATAACAAATACTCTGGATACGCTGTTTCTTTTCAAATTACACTTTATTCCAGAGCCATGAGATTTTCGAAATGTTATGATTTAGCAGCATAAGAGAGTTTGCCAAATCTGAGTCGAGTTGGCTTTGCTTTTGTTTTCTCAGATTCAGCAAAATTCAAAGACATTTTTGTCAGAGTTGCTGTCCTGCAGCAGGGTGTGCGCGTTGCACTTGAAGTGGATCTGAAAGGCAGAAGAACCTCAGCAGGGAAAAGAATTCTTTTGTTAGAGAAACAGGCTGATTTTACTGAATATTCTAGCAAGAGAAAAAAAGCAGAGAATGCTGGGTATTATTTGATTGTAAATTAGAAGGCAAATGCATTTCTTGCCATACAAATGAAAATATAATTGAGTTGCCTTTATGAAGCACACTTCATAGAGTGCAAGCTTTTTGTCTGCATTTTGTGCTGATGTTTTTTTGGAGAAATGTAAACATGAAGAATAGCTTCAAACAGTGCCATCTGTATCAAATTAAATCATAAATTATCAAACCTCTGCTCACCCGAAGATTGTGCAAATAATTAGATATCTACATTTTGCTGCACTTGTTTTTCATGAACATTATATCAAATAAAGAATGTAAATTAAGAAAAAAATGCAATGTGTAATATCTTCTGCGGATAATATTTTTATTGTTTGTTCATTAAAAAATATTTTAATTTGTAAAATAACATTAGCATTTTGTGATGATGTGCATGGAACTTTAGAAGGATAGAACACACCTGCTGATTTATTCCCTTAAAATTGGATTTAGAAGGTGATCATTGTTATATTTCACCATGAACTGATGGTAAAATAATTTTTTTTCATTTTCCTTATATGCTGTATACATACAGTATATGTGTGCTTACTGTATATATAGGGAGGGAGTAAGAGAAGGACACAAGTTTAATTCAGGTCACAGCCCCATTTAATCAGACTGAAAATGAAAAGCAAAATGAAAGGCATGTAAAACTACTGCCAAAATAAAAAAAGAGTTTTCTAGTGAACATGAAGGTCTCCATGGTGTGGTCTCCATGGATAAACACTGTCTCTGGTGGCAGTTATCCTTTTATTGTATATGATGAGTCTGGGTTTGGATTTGATAGAAAAAGTGGAAGTGAGGTCATTGTTCATCTGATTTTTAAACTTTTGGACTGTGGACAGAGAGGAAGAATCCATTAATACTGGCACCCTCTCCTGGTTTTTAATGTTTACCCTTCCAGAGCCCTTAAGATAACTCAAAAGCACTCGTGCATGACACAGCTCCCCCCAGCTTAACCCCGATGGAGCTGATGGACCTAACCGATGGATCATGGATATGGGAAAGGGCTCAGCATTGGCATGGAGTAACCAATGGTAATGTGATACCTTAAACCAGTAAGGATAAAGATTGAGCAAACTCCCATCCTAG
Source organism: Polypterus senegalus (assembly GCF_016835505.1). Taxonomy (NCBI): domain Eukaryota; kingdom Metazoa; phylum Chordata; class Cladistia; order Polypteriformes; family Polypteridae; genus Polypterus; species Polypterus senegalus. The sequence goes on along the minus strand of NC_053156.1, from coordinate 149,437,121 downwards.
AAGATAGTACCAAAGCTGTGCAACTGCCCATTTAATGGCTAAAGTTTCACACTCCCAATCCAACAATTTCCAACTAATGTACATCAAAGGGTATTCAGCTCTGCAGACTGTCTAACTTAAAAAAGTCCCTAGGCCTATGTCAGACATGTCAGTCTTGAGAAAAAAAGGCAAATTCAAATCAGGAACAATTAATACAGGCGCAGACATAAGATCCTAGCATTGAAACTCCCTCAGGGTTGCACCTCTATTGCAAAGCCAGAATGTATATATGCCCTTGGGCAAATGATTCTGGTGGACACATGATATCCACCCTGATTGGATCAATGTGGAATGTCGATAATGGCCAGCGGTACTAATAGAGCACGCTCTTTGTGGAGAATTTGGTAAAGCTAACTCTAAAAGTTGATATAAAGCAGGTCATTGATATCGGTCTATCAGACCATTTCCTTCTACTATTTAATATAGAAATAATGATAGAAAACATTCATGAGAAGCATATTGTTAAAAAACGCTTCTTTGACTCATCAGCAGCTTTAAAACTTACAAACATTCTAAGCAATCAGTCCGTTTATAGTGCCAACTATAATAGCGAGGATAATGTAAATAGTAAAGTGGAAAACTTTAATTCTAAAGTAAGAGCTGCTGTTGACATAGTTGCACCTGAAAAGACAGTTAAAAAAATCCTCTAGTATTGTTATTCCATGGAAGACCCAAAGAGTGTCTGATTTAAAAAGAACATGTCGTAGAGCTGAGCGTAAATGGAGGAAAACTAAACTAACTATCCATTATGAGATATTGAAGGTTAAAATAACAGAATACAATAACACAGTCCGTCTTGAGAGGCGCTGCTATTTCTCTAATATTATAAATAACAATGCTAGTAATCCCAGAGTCTTACTTTCTACAATTGATCGTTTGTTAAACCCAGGTAACACAAAGGAATGCCCCAGAATACTTCCAGTGAAACCTGTGAGAACATTGCTGTATTTTTCAATCAAAAAATTAATGATATTAGAGATAACATAGTATATCTCCCCAACACTGCAGAACCTCCAAAGCCCCGGTACTCCATTATAAACAAATTAAATGCTTTCACCAGGATAGATTTACCTGAATTACATAGTATAATCTCTCAACTGAAACCCTCCACCTGCGTCCTTGACCCAATACCAACCAGGTTTTTCAAAGAAATATCAGGCGTGCTAATTGACAATATTCTGGACATAGTTAATTCGTCATTAGATACGGGGGTCTTTCCAGACTGTCTTAAGACTGCTGTAGTTAAACCCCTGCTCAAGAAAAATAATCTTGACCCTCTCTTTGAAAATTTTAGACCCATCTCTAACCTGCCCTTCTTAAGTAAAATTCTAGAGAAGGCAGTCATTATGCAGTTAAATGACCACCTCAATAAACATGCTATTCTTGATAAATTTCAGTCAGGTTTCAGAACAAATCACAGCACAGAAACTGCACTCGTTAAAGTAGTAAATGACTTGTGGGTAAATGCAGACAGAGGCCATTTATCTGTTCTCATCCTCTTAGATCTGAGTGCTGCATTTGACACCATTGATCACAATATTCTTAGAAATCGCCTTAGTCAATGGGTGGGCCTCTCTGGCAGTGTCTTAAATTGGTTTGAATCCTACCTGGCAGGGAGAAAATTCTTTGTGAGTTGTGGTAATCACATCTCAAAGACACATGATATTCTATATGGTGTTCCACAAGGCTCTATCCTGGGTCCGCTGCTCTTCTCAATCTACATGCTTCCGTTAGGTCAGATTATCTCAGGTTACAACGTGAGTTACCACAGCTATGCTGATGACACACAGCTGTACTTATCAATAGCACCTGATGACTCTGACTCTTTCGATTCACTAACACAATGTCTTACTGGTATTTCTCAATGGATGAATAGTAATTTTCTCAAACTAAATAAAGGGAAAACTGAAATTTTAGTAATTGGCAATAATGGATACAATGAGATTATTGGCAATAATGGATACAATGAGGTTATCAGAAATAAACTTAATGCATTAGGATTAAAAGTTAAGACGGAAGTAAAAAACTTAGGGGTAACTGTTGACTGTAATCTGAATTTTAAATCGCATATTCATCAGACCACTAGGACAGCATTTTTCACTTAAGAAACATAGCAAAAGTTAGACCTCTTATATCATTGAAAGATGCTGAGAAATTAATTCACGCTTTTGTTTACAGTAGACTAGATTACTGTAACGCACTCCTCTCAGGACTACCCAAAAAAGACATAAATCGATTGCAACGAGTGCAGAATGCAGCTGCTAGAATCCTAACTAGGAAAAGAAAATCCGAACACATTTCTCCAGTTTTGATGTCACTACACTGGTTACCTGTGTCATTCAGGATTGACTTTAAAATTCTGCTTATGGTTTATAAAGCCTTAAATAATCTCGCTCCATCTTATATATCGGAATGTCTGACACCCTATATTCCAAATCGTAACCTTAGATCCTCAAATGAGTGTCTCCTTAGAATTCCAAAAGCTAAACTTAAAAGAAGTGGTGAGGCGGCCTTCTGCTTATATGCACCTAAAATCTGGAATAGCCTGCCAATAGGAATTCGCCACGCTAATACAGTAGAGCACTTTAAAACACTGCTGAAAACACATTACTTTAACATGGCCTTCTCATAACTTCACTTTAACTTAATCGTGACACTCTGTATGTTCAATTCATCATAATAGCTATTCATTGTGGCTCTAAAATCCATACTGACCCCTACTCTCTCTTCTGTTTCTTTTTCCGGTTTCTTTTTGGTGGCGGCCTGCGCCACCACCATCTACTCAAAGCACTGGAGAAATGTGTTCAGATTTTCTTTTCCTAGTTAGGATTCTAGCAGCTGCATTCTGCACTCGTTGCAATCGATTTATGTCTTTTTTGGGTAGTCCTGAGAGGAGTGCGTTACAGTAATCTAGTCGATTGAAAACAAAAGCGTGAATTCATTTCTCAGCATCTTTTAATGATATAAGAGGTCTAACTTTTGCTATGTTTCCTAAGTGAAAAAATGCTGTCCTAATGGTCTGATGAATATGCGATTCAAAATTCAGGTTACAGTCAACAGATACCCCTAAGTTTTTTACTTCCGTCTTAACTTTTAATCCTAATGCATTAAGTTTATTTCTGATAACCTCATTGTATCCATTATTGCCAATTACTAAAATTTCAGTTTTCCCTTTATTTAGTTTGAGAAAATTACTATTCATCCATTCAGAAATACCAGTAAGACATTGTGTTAGTGAATCGAGAGAGTCGGAGTCATCAGGTGCTATTGATAAATACAGCTCACGTTGTGCCCTGAGATAATCTGACCTAATGGAGCATGTAGATTGAGATGAGCAGCAGACCCAGGATAGAGCCTTGGGGAACACCATATAGAATATCATGTGTCTTTGAGATTTGATTACCACAACTCACAAAGAATTTTCTACCTGCCAGGTAGGATTCAAACCAATTTAAGACACTGCCAGAGAGGCCCACCCATTGACTAAGGCGATTTCTAAGAATATTATGATCAATGGTGTCAAATGCGGCACTCAGATCTAAAAGGATGAGAACAGATAAATGGCCTCTGTCTGCATTTACCCACAAGTCATTTACTACTTTAATGAGTGAAGTTTCTGTGCAGTGATTTGTTCTAAAACCTGACTGAAATTTATCAAGAATAGCATGTTTATTGAGGTGGTCATTTAACTGCATAATGACTGCCTACTCTAGAATTTTACTTAAGAAGGGCAGGTTAGAGATGCGTCTAAAATTTTCAAAAGCAGTGGGGTCAAGATTTTTTTTCTTGAGTAGGGGTTTAACTACAGCAGTCTTAAGACAGTCTGGGAAGACCCCCGTATTTAATGACGAATTTACTATGTCAAGAATATTATCAATTAGCACGCCTGATACTTCTTTGAAAAACCTTGTTGGTATTGGGTCAAGGACGCAGGTGGAGGGTTTCAGTTGAGAGATTATTCTATGTAAATCAGGTAAATCCATCCTGGTGAATGAATTTAATTTGTTTATAATGGAGTACCGGGGCTGAGGAGGTTCTGCAGTGTTGGGGAGTTATACTATGTTATTTCTAATATCATTAATTTTTTGATTGAAAAATACAGCAATTCTCTCAAAGGTTTCACTGGAAGTATTTTGGGGGCATTCCTTTGTGTTACCTGGGTTTAACAACGATCAATTATAGAAAATAAGACTCTGGGATTACTAGCATTGTTATTTATAATCTTAGAGAAACAGCAGCGCCTCTCAAGACGGACTGTGTTATTGTATTCTGTTATTTTAACCTTCAATATCTCATAATGGATAGTTATTTTAGTTTCATTCCATTCACGCTCAGCTCTACGACATGTTCTTTTTAAATCAGACACTCTTTGGGTCTTCCATGGAATAACAATGCTAGAAGATTTTTTAACTGTCTTTTCAGGTGCAACTATGTCAACAGCAGCTCTTACTTTAGAATTAAAGTTTTCCACCTTACTATTTACATTATTCTCGCTATTATAGCTGACACTATAAACGGACTGATTGCGTACAATGTTTGTAAATTTTAAAGCTGCTGATGAGTCAAAGAAGCGTTTTTTAACAATATGCTTCTCATGAATGTTTTCTATATTAAATAGTAGAAGAAAGTGGTCAGATAGACCAATATCAATGATCTGTTTCATATCAATTTTTAGTCTTATGGTAATTACTAAGTCTACTGTATGACCTGCTTTATGTGTAGGTTGAGTCTTTGAGCTGTCTCAAATCAAAAGAGTCCAGGAGGTTCATGAATTCCTTTACTTTTAGGTCACACTGATTATGAATATGAAAGTTAAAGTCGCCGACAATTAAGAGTGTGTCATAGTTCGTAATTAAAATTGACATTAAGTCTGAGAATTCCTCAAAGAAAGACACGTTAAATTTAGGAGGTCTATACATACTGTAGATAAAACTAGAACGTGAGAATCTCCATGAATAACAACAGTGAGATACTTAAAGGACTTAAATTTACCATCAGACCACAACTGCTCATGCTGAAATCAACATACTACAATAGATAATTCAGAACATTTACATTATTCCTCTCCTAATTTATCTAATTTTGCTACTACATACGGTTTGTAGTAGATTTACAAGTGTGTCTTTGGTTTATATTGCAGCCTTACAATTTAGTTTTATTTACCTCCAGGCACTCATCAAACCTATTCATTAAGACATACTATTCACATAGTATAAAACTAGTAAATGAAAGATGCATATCAGAATAACAGTGCTACAATGTGTGAAATCAATAACACCTCTGTGTGTTGTATAGTAAAATCAATCTAGCCCTTGCTATGGTTTACATTGCTTCTTCAAAGAAAATGTGCAAGATGAACAGGGGAACTTAGTTTTAAGGAATTTAAGAACTCAGGGTGCCTAATTGCTTGTTTTGCTTTCTTTGCACAAGAGATGAAGATTGAGGTTGCAATAGACACACCTCAAAAGGTCGACAGGAACTCTGTGGAGACCAGAGACACCTATGAATGTCCAGAGAGGAAAGGACACCTGCCCCTTCTAGAGTATAAAAAGAACAGCAGAAGAGTGTGACAGGACTATCCAAAATGACTGTTTTCAATTCTTCTCTATTTTTGAAGGTCCTCCTACTGTTTCATAAGAACAGACCACTGTTTTATTTTTTATTTATTTTAAACATCATATTAATTTTATTAAAATCAAATTACATTTCATACAAACAAGTCAGGTTTAACAAAATTAGGTCTGAAACAAATCAACACTGTTTTATTTTTGAGGGTGATGTAACTGCAATTACTGAAAACAAGAGCAGAAGAGCTTACTAAGCCTAGGAAATACCCATTATTTGGCCATAATAGATATAACAAAAGGTTATTGATAAATTCAAACAATGGAAAAATGTATTCTCTTTATCTGGTAGAGATTTTAACTTTATGCTGCATGCAGTGATTAGCCACAATATTAGAACCATCCGCCTAATATTGTGTAGGTTCCCCCCTCACGTCACCAAAACAGCTCTGACCCTTCGAGGCACAAATTCCACAAGACGTCTGAAGGTGTGATGTGGTATCTGGAATCAAGACATTAGAAGAAGATTCTTTAAGTGCTGTTAATTGCAAGGTGGGGTCTCCATTGATCAGACTTGTCTTTCCTGTACATCCCATAGTTGCTCTATCAGATTGAGATCTGGGGAATTTAGTGGCTAGGTCAACACCTTGAACTCTTTGTCATGTTCTTCAAACTATTCCTGAGCAATATTTGCAGTGTGGCAGTTCCACTGTCATCAGGAAATACTGTTGCCATAAAGGGGCGGAGGTGGTCTGCAATAATCATTAGGTGGGTGGTACCTGTGAAAGTAAAAAACATATGAATAAACATTGTCCAGAGCATCACACTGCCTCCACTGGCTTGCCTTCTTCCTATAGTTCATCTTGCTTCCATCTCTACCCCAGGTAAATAATGATAAGCATTTCATAGAAAATGTGATTCATTAAACCAGGCTACCTTCTTCCATTACTCCAAGGTCCAGTTCTGATGTTCATTTGCCCATTGTAGGCACTTTTGTAAGTAGATAAGGTTTAGCTTGGACACTCTGACCTGTCTGTGTCTACACAGCCCCATATGCAACAAGCTACAATGCATTGTGTGTCCTAACACCTTTCTCTTATGGCCAAGCATTAAGTTGTTCGGTAATTTGTGCTACAGTAGCTTTTCCGATGGATCAGACCAGACAAGCCAGCCTTCACTCCCCACATGCATCTATGAACCTTTGGTGCCCATGACCCTGTCTCTGGTTCACTGTTTGTTCTTTGTCGGATGACTTTTGTTAGATGCTGTCACACACACACACTTTAGAGGCAGTCAACATGCCTAGAGGTGAGTGAAATATTGCAAGACAAGGGTGTGATTCACGGTAATAACGCCTCTCTCACTTCAGACAAACAGAAGAAATATAAAATGCCTGCAATACTTCTGGGTTCCCAAGAAGGCAGGCAATCGTCACGTCCTCCTCTGACTCCCAAAGACAATGTCACTTCCAGCATTCTCGTCATGACGTCACTTCCGGCGCCACCCTGATGACATCAATTCTGATTCCATATCACTTCTGGCTTCCAAAGATGACGTCATCTCCATCTGCCACCCATGACGTCATCTCCTGCCAACTCACTTCCATCGGCCATATTTGCTTGTATAGAAACACCATTCTCGCATATGTAAAACTGTCAAATTGCTATACAGTATTTTGATCTTAAATTCTGTTTTTTATTTCTCATTATTATCCTTTGGACATTATACAGGGATGGTCACCAACTCTTTTTTGTGTATTGGAGTCATTTAATTTATCGCAATACTAAGCACTAAATACTGGGAACACCCCACAGGACTTCTTATTTTGGAGATGGTCTGACCAGGTCATCTAGCCATCACAATTTGTCCCTGTCAATGTCCCTCAGATCTTTATACTTGCCCATTTTTCTACTTCCAACATTTCTCTTTCATGAACTGACAGTTTACTTGCTGCCTAATATATCCCACCCCTTGATAAGCGTCACTTTGACCTAATCAAATCAATGTTAGTCACTTCAGAGGTAAGTGGCTTTAACATTTTGGCTGATCAGTGTACATAGAAAAAGATTAGTTTCAATTGGTGTGTTGTTTGTGAGGTTTTAAGTTTTTTTTGAGGTGCACACAAGGAATGTTGCTCCCTAAAACCTCATTCACACTTCATGTTTACTTGTGTTCTTTCTTGTAGCTGTGTTAAACATGTAAACTATACCACATCAATAAAAATCAATTCTATTTATACCTCTGTTCACATCATTCTGGAGGAGCGTAGATTGTTTTTTAACAGCATACTGCATATTTTCCACACAAAGACACACCACAATGTACTGCAGTGCACATTTTCTCCACTGAAAACTCAGTACAAATAAAGGTGCTGCTGCCAACCAACACCTTGATGAAGGTTATTAATCACAATTTGAGAGGCCATAAAAAATGAAATAAAGCAAAACACAGAAACACCAAAATAGGTCTAGCACCTGCCACACATATATTTCTAATCAGTTTGTATATCATCATTATGTACAAATCCTTTCTTACTCTATTTAGCATTATTGCCATTTAAAATTCCCCTAACAATGATTTGGTTTAATATAAGACATGTGATGGACACTTTTAAAAAAGATATACAAATTCCTGGGATAGGAAATGATGAATGGTATCTTCCAAAAGTGCAGTGTGGAATGGAAAATGATATAGGCATTGTATAGTAAAGTATATTTGATAATGCAATACACATTGTATTGAGCCTACGACTTACATTCACTGTAATTACTTAGAAAATTAACAAATGCTTTAGTTATTATAAACTCATTATAATATAACTTTGACTGTACTCACTTGAAGCATTATGAGATAAAACCAAATTTACTTTAAGGTTTAATACTGACTTACTAAACTTTACTTAGAGCCATCTGGCCAACTTAAACTAATACGCTTTATGTGAGACTGAAGTACTTATCTGTGATTATCACTATAATTCTTTTAGTCATTGCTCCCATAAATACATTTTTTGGAAAGACTGAAGAGCAGAAATAAAGCTCCTCAGAGCCAATTATAGATCAAAACAGACTGTGTTCACATTGCAAAGCCTCAGGAATGGAGATTCCCTGATATGGTATCCAATAACCATGTCTGCCAGGGATTTAAGTTTAAAACCTATTGGAATGAAGAGCTCACAACTGCCAATGGGGACAACTTGGTTGGTTTCACAACAATATATTTAGAAATATATAAATCAAATTCTTTAACTAAACTCCATAAGCCTTACAAGAACAGCGCTGACCAGGTGAGAAACTCAGAGAAATGTAATGAAATCACACCTGAGTTCAATCTAATATCCATTTAAAGCAGTGAAGAACTCACAGTGTTATGCAAGATTCATAGAAATAACAGGTGTATATGAATTTTTAAAAAGGTAAAAAAAATGTATGCATACATAACATTTAGGTGCATTAAGAGACTGTCTTAGAAGTTTGAACATTTTTCAGATTTTATAGTCACTTTATCAAAGAGTTATCACCATTTTGTTAATGTAATATACTTGTAACAGTTAGTCATATTTTTAAAAAGTGAAAATAGAATGCAATGAGCTTCTGTAAATTCTTAATTTCCCCTTAGGTACAAATAAAGTGTTACCTATCTATTAGAAGAATGCAACTATATATATACTCAGCAAAAAAAGAAACATCCCTTTTTCAGGACTGTGTATTTCAACAATAATGTTTTAAAAATCCAAATAACTTTACAGATCTTCATTGTAAAGGGTTTAAACAATGTTTTCCATGCATGTTCAATTAACCATAATCAATTAATTAACATGCACCTGTGGAATGGTCGTTAAGACCTTAACAGCTTACAGAAAGTAGGCATTTAAGGTCACAGTTCTAAAAACGCAGGACACTAAAGAGACTTGTCTACCGACTGTGAAAAACACCCAAAGAAAGATGCCCAGGGTCCCTGCTCATCTGCGTGAATGTGCATTAGGCATGCTGCAGGGAGGCATGAGGACTGCTGATGTGGCTAGGGAAATAAATTGCCATGTCCGCACTGTGAGATGCCTAAGACAGCGCTACAGGGAGACAGGAAGGACAGCTGATCATCCTCGCAGTGGAAGAGCCCGGATCTCAATCCCATTGAGCACGTCTGGGACCTGTTGGATCGCAGGGTGAGGGCTAGGGCCATTCCCCCCAGAAATGTCCAGGAACTTGCAGGTGCCTTGGTGGAAGAGTGGGGTAACATCTCACAGCAAGAACTGACAAATCTGGTCCAGTCCATGAGGAGGAGATGCACTGCAGTACTTTAAGCAGCTGGTGGCCACACCAGATACTGACTGGTGCTTTTGATTTTGAGCCTCCCTTCATTCAGGGACACATTGTGAAACATTTTTAGTTTATGTCTTATGGTGTTGACTCTTTTACTGTTCATACAAATATTTACACATTAAGTTTACTGAAAGTAAAAACAGTTGAAAGTCAGAGGATGTTTCTTTTTTTGCTGAGAACTCTGCAGGTATTTAATTGTTTTACAAATCAAGAATGGCTGTTAAATTAGTGTAAAATGAAAAAATACAAGTTCAAGTAACCTTTCTCAACATATATTTGAAAGGAACTAATCTTAATTGAAGTTGCATAGAATGTTTTAGGATAGACAAGTCTAAAACTTCAATGCTTTTCAAAAATATCTGTAGAGCACACTTTAAAACTAAGACAAACGAATCAGAAGATGGAAACTAAAAAAAAAACAGTGAAAAATAAAAGATAAAAAACATGAATTTAAAGCTGAATGTGTATAAAATTATGCTTTTATACAAAAATCTTTTTCCATCATGTCTAATTTGGAATGAAAAGTTATCCAATAACAAAAAACTAAAATCTTGAACGTCACTTTTTAACATCTGGAAAATAATAATTTTCTTTCAGAGAATCAAAGCAAAAAATGCAACAATCAATGTCAATATTCATGAGGCTGGATACAATCTTCAAACAATGTGACTACAGCAACTTTTGCAGTTCCTGGTGAGATTGCAAAGCATGGAAAACCTTTCACAGATGGAGAATACATAAAAAAATGCTTTTTAAGTTTGACCAAACATCACTACTCTGACTTTTAAAAATTAAAGACACACTACTATCTGCAAAAAATGTTTTTACGACAGAATCATTAAGATGGACAAGAATGTGACAGATCGACAGATTAATGATGTAAAATCGGCATCTGTATCTTCTTTGGCATGTGACGAGTCATGTGACGTGAAGGAAATCGGACAATTTAGCTTTCTGAGACGGTATGTTTCTGATAAACGTCTCCATGTAGAATTACTGGCTTTGATACCTCTTAAAGGTCAAACTCAAGATGAAGATACCTCTGCAGAACTTTTGGAATTTTTGACTGTTAGGGAATTGACATCAATAAATTACAGATAAAATACAGATGGAGCACCCAGTACGGCGGGCAAAAATAAAGGCTTTGTTACCCACTTCAACCTAAATGTGGAGCAAGATGTTTTTATGTTTCATTGTATTATTCATTAAGAAACGCTATGTGTGCAGACATTTCCCATTGAAGCTATAAAGGTGATGGATTTGTTAATAAAAATAACCAACCAAATAATGGAAAAAGGACTTAATCACGTACAGTTTTGTGCCCTTCTCAAAGTAGTCAACAGTCAATATTTTCCAATCTTCTTTTGCACAATAAAGTTCGTTGGTTATCCAGAGTAGCAGTTGCGAAACGTTTTGCTTCATGCCTTGAACTTATTAAGACCTTTTTAAGTCACAAGGAACAAGAATATCCAGAGTTAAGCGATGAAGAGTGATTACAGAAATTTTACTTTGCTGCTGATACAATGACACATTTAAATTACATGAATCAGAAGCTACAAGGTAGAGGTAACTCTGCAAATACACGTCAGGAAACCATCCTTTCCTTCAAACGACAACTACTTTTGTTTGCATAAGACTTGAAAAGTGGGAATCTGTTTTGTTATGAATCTTTAAAAAAAACATCTGGAAACTACTGGAAGTGTCATTGGCAGCAAGTTCATTCTGGGAACTATTGCAAAAATGCATGATTCATTTACTGGTCGCTACAGAGATTTCAGAAATGAGAAGGCCACTCTTTCGTTCTTTACAAAACCACTTGTGACAAATGTCAACTGAATCCATTTTTTGCCATTTCCAATAGTTAACAGAGCTCAGTTTGAAGTATAACATACAAAGCAAGTATTTGTGGTCTTCAAAATTTCCATTTTCAAAATTTCAAAACTGGAACTAGAAAACCTGGAAAGAGAAAAGGCAACTTTAGCCATGAATCACAAATGGATATAACTTTCCAACTGTCGAAAGAAGGATCAACTGATTTTTGAAACGTGAAACAGCCATCCAGACTATTATTGGCAACTCAAAATAAATGGAATTCTGCTGATTTTTGGAACAACTTATTATTGTGAGCAGAAATTGTCCAACATGAATGATATCAAAAGCAAGCTTAGAAGTCAGCTTGGAATCCTGTTTAAAATTTGAAGACTTCCAAGTACTCACTGAACATGAAACAACTCTGTGCAAAAATAAAGTGTCAAGAGGGTCATCAAATTATTTTTTCTTTACTTTCTGTAAATACCTAAAGTTTTGTTTTTGTCTTAAATGCATATATACCCATATCGCATTAAAATATTGTATCTCAAGCCCCCTCCTCTATCCATTGCGGCTCATTGTAAATCTTGGGTCAAACATTTAGGATAAAATGGTTCTTGTTTTAAAAAGGCTGCCAGCCTCTGACCTAAGCATTAATGTTTGTGGCGCACCATCTATTGGAATGTATTTTAATGCAAGTAGTAATGCATGTAGTAATAAAATGCATTGTATTTGTCAATCCAATAGGTGGCACATTTCAAACATTTGTAGTAATAAAATGCATTATTAGAAATGTTTGTGATACGCCATCTGTTGCAATGACAAATGAAATGCATATGTTCCTGTTATATGTATTTCAGTATAGGATTTGTAAAAGCAGTGTTAATATTTGTTATACGCTATCTGTTGGAATGACAGAGACATAGCAACTGGACTGACTCATAGACACATTCTTTTATTTAGATGGCTTTTATTGTATTAATTTGACTGAGCAGCAGCACAAATCACTATTCTGCTGTCACTTACATTCAGCACTGTGCAAAAAGACTGGTCAGTGGTACCAGATCTACATTTAACTAAGTTTTCTGAACCTCTTTTACATCATGATGTAATAAAGGAAATGGAAAAGATTTAAAAAATAAAAATATCTTTAAATAGTTATTTGATTGCTTTGTAATTTTAATTTTATTGTATTTTTTTCACTTTGATGTAAAGATATTTTGGAGGTGCACTAAAGATAAACCTAATAATGGGGTAACCTTAGGTTCTCATAACTAGTGCTGGTAATGTTTCCACTATTGCTACAAAAGAGTATAAACTGTGATGCAGTACATCCTTTCCAATTAAAGAAATTTGCATATTCAAAGCCCAAACCTGTTATGGAATTTTATCTTGCGTAAAATCATATTAATAATAATGAATGTAGACATACGCATGAAATTGAACATATACTCATTTTGTGATAAAGTCTGTGCATACAGTAATTTCATAATTACGACCATAGGCTTAGTTTTTTTTTTTAATAAATTATGTTATGCTTTTTACTCCCTGCTAAATTAAATTTTGGAGTTGCACATGGGGAATATAGATTTTGATAGTGGTATCAGCTACTTATGTTAAAGTGATATTTATATGACTGGATTTGCTAAAATACTTGTCACAGTTAGTAACAGCATTGATCTGCATAACCATAATACGCTATAGACATGTATTAAATGTTGGACTTGACTGATATACATCCCACTCTCTGCTTCATTATTTTCACCTGTTTTCTCCATGTATTTACCCAGTTAATAATAGTACTTTTAGCTTAAACATCAAGAATGGCATGGATTACATTTCAGAATTATTTTTTTAAATATAATGCAAATGCTTTCACTACACACTAGCATATCTAATAGTCTCCAGGGTCACTGTTTGGCAGTAGTATAATAAATATGCTAGTATGTTTATTCATAATCAGCAGTTTTATTGTTAACAATATTTGCAAAAGTCAAGCGTATAGTAATAATCAAAACACACACACAAGAATATTTATAAAAATCGTAGTGCATACTTTTTAAAGTATAGAGTAGCTTGTAGTATATTTCTCACATCACAATACACAATAAATTACCTTTTGACATGGTACTTTTACAAGATAAATAGCTTAGTTGTTCTGGGATAGATGCTCGGCTTGTGTTTACAAAGAAACTAATGCATATATTTGTGATCTGGAGGATACAGCCAAATTATCAGTTATAGGTCTTTCAAATATTGCCAGTGAGTGCTTGCAATTTCACCGTCTAAATCAACCCCATCCATTTTTCATGCAACATTCAAGAGGACTTGCTCAAAGCTATGCAGTCATCAAACATGTTAAAAGTGGGTACATGTTGGAAAAATGTTAAGAAACCCTGGATTAGCAGAGAGTGTTTTCCATTTTGTATGAAAACTTCTTTTTGAACCAGGCACTGTGAGCAATACAACTAATAACATTTCACGTCTGCTTTTTTATAGTAACTGTGTACCAATAAAGGAACTGTAATAAAAATTCAGTCATTGCACTACACACAAATCGCTGGATATTCTTCCTGCTTTATTTATTTTTTTCCTGTCAGCCAAAGACCTTTAATTTTTTTTTTTAAATGACCACTATTTTTTTGAAAACATATGTTTTCCGATTGCATTTAATTTTCTTATATAGCTTGGAAAGACAAATTGTAAAAAATAACAACCCTCCAGAGTTGGATTAATATCATATTCATTTAATTTGCATGCAGAATCTGAGACCATAATACTGCATAGTTAATGAAAAAAAAAATTCCATCAATAATATGTTGCCGTCAAAAGTTCTTTGCTTAAGTTTGAGGCGTAACTGCAAAGTGCCGTCCCAAAAGGGTACGGAATCTAATAGGGTTAAATTACTTAGTCGTTTCTTCCTTTTGCTTTTTCAAGCATGTCATTAAAGAGTTGCCAAACGACTAACAGAACGAGACTGCTTCTCAAAGTGGATGTAATGACTGGTGACAGCAAGTCGGCATGCGGTATTTCTGGCATAATTAACACCAGCCCCATAATTGGACAGTAATTTAAGTAATCAGTAGGGGAGCAAATCCTCCCTTTGGTGTCATATCTTTTTACATCAGTAAATCTCGCAATCATTAGCATAAACATGTCAACTATTTTATTTTCAGAGTCTATCCCTACTCTGTCTTCTTTTTTTTTCAACCAACAGGCACTTCACAGGATTGCAGGATTTTGCATTTTTGAAGGTTAGAAAAGTGTTAAAAACAGATCAACCTTAATTAAATTAAAGATTGGCCCTTTGAACTTCCCATGCCCACTTCTCCTCTTATTTGATTTTAATGGAGTAAGAGGTCCTTCTGACATTACTTCATAGTGTTGTGAATGCTCTAATTGTTCTCATTCATGTGGAATCTTACATGAAGCACTAACAGTAGCTCATTTTGTTTCTAAATTCATTAACATAGCGATCCATGCATCCATTTGCTGAGCCCACTTTATCCAATTTTAGGCTCACTGGGGCTGGGAGTCCATCTCAGAAACATCAAGCACAAGGCAGGAAGCAACCTTAGTCCGTAAATCACAGTGATATAGACATGGTGGTGTTAATTTTTCAAGATTTAGAAAGCATGCATTTTGGGCAATACAATACCTTGATTCCATTTGCAAAATAAGTGCTAAAACTGAATCTTTTTTGTTATGATTTATTATTGAAGTTTCTTTAATAATTCTTATTATATAATGTTTGACACTCCCTTCCACTTTTTCACCCAGAGAGGAAACAGAGAAAATTGTGGAAGTTGAGGAAGAGATGGAAAATAATGATTATGAGGAAGAATGTGAAATTAGGAGTATAGAATGTGAAGAAAAAAGAGAAAAATAAAGTTTCAATTTAAGGATGTGGAAAAACAATTGATATATTAAGAGTAACATGGATGGGTTTCAGAGGAACATTATTATCTGTCAGATGCCCCTGGTCTGTGGTCAGCAAGAATACCTGATATAGACAAGACAGGTCTGGTATGAGGGCCCAATATGATATCCTTTCATGGGGCCCAATATCTCTAGCGTGCCCCTGGACAAGTGATCTCTGTTTAACTAATTATGTGACCTCTAAAACAAATTTGGTGCACCAGTGATGACTTAGGGCATATACTTATGCAACTGATTATTTTGTGTTTTGCTTAGATCTGTTTTCACTTTGACACTGAAAAGTATTTTTTGTTGATCAATGTCAAAAGAGCCAAATGAAATCTGCTGTCATTCAATGTTATATAATAAAATGTGAAAACTTTCAAGTGGTAAATACTTTTCATATGCAACATAGTATACATAATCATTTTTGCAGTATGTAGTGCCAGAGCCATCGTTTCCTATATGCAGATCACACACTGTGCATGAGGCCCCTGATCAGAGGATCGATTATGGGGGGAGCCATTGGGGATTCATAGACCTCTGCAAATTAGGAGCACTGCTCAACAAGCCAATAAAATTGCACGGTTTTGTCACTTGGTTGTTAAATTTGAGTCAGACAACTTCTCCCATAACCCTAATCTTAACTACAGTGTAACCAGACATATCACATAACATCACTGATGTACAATGTAAAGCAACAACCTCCTCAACTAAGAGGAGCACTGGAGGTCTGCAGCTTGACTGTCTTGAGGTGTTTGCTGTTTGATGATTTATTAAATTAAATTTGTTGAGAGCCAGCTGTTATAATCATTTTTCTTTAACAAGCAGAGAGATGGCCTCAAGTTCTACACCAGTGATGAACGTAAAAGAGAAAAAAGAAGCAGAAGAAGCAGCTGGTGCTGCACGTGCAGTGTGTACAGAACCATTACAGTAAAGCTAGTGGTTTACTGGAGTACCATTATGTGTAATAGTTTTGATATTGAATTATTAACAGATGTAATAGATATTATCTGATGTTACAGTAACTAGCTGTCACATGGCTGAGAATTATATATTACCGCCATGTAAACCTCAGAAATTTCACACGTTGTTAAGAGCTGCTAACATTTGTTGATATGTGACTGTGTCATTGCATTGAGGACACGTTTCTAAATTTTACCAGCGTCAGGTGGCTGTCTTACTTACTAGTGAGTTATTGACTGACTTGACATGCAAAAAGAGCTATTAGGTCAGATTAACTTAAATTTCTTGTTAATTTTTTTTTGCCCGCTAACATTACTGATTTAGTTAATGGTTTATTGCAATCTGTTGTCACTCTAAGGACAACATGAAGTTTAGATAATTTAATAAGTGCAGGTGACACATTCACATTTTTTAAATATCTAAATATTCAGCTACCTTTTGACCCTGTATTTACTGCATTAAGCAACTTTATTAAGTACATTCAGTATTAGTAGTAGTAGTATTCATTTTGATTGTAGTAGTATTAATAATAGTAGTGGTATTAGTTGTATTTTATATTATTATCTTTAATTAGTAGTTGTGGCAGTAGTAATTAAAATTGTTTTTGTTATTATTGTATTATGACACAAGAGATATTTTTGGCTATATCAAGTAACAAAGAGTAACAGCACATTGATACTCTGGACCATTATTATTATTTCTACTAATTAGACCTACACATAACCTTCATTCAAAACCAATGCAGTCCAAATCTCTGGGTTGCCCTCAGGTTTGCAGGAACCCTCCCAGTTACCAGTTTTTCAAAACTTAAGTTCATCAAAAGATACTTGAGGTCATCCATGGTGCAAGAACATATAAGCAGATTGGCTATTATCAGCATCAACTCTAAGCTTGCACAGAAGATATTGAGTGATGATCTAATAGATGATGTTGCCTTCAGAAAATGCAGATATGTGTGTTGTGATATGCAACAAAGAGACTTTTAAAATAGTATTTGTATTTGACCCTCAAAGTTATAGTTAATTTTGTGATATGTGCTTCTTTGTTTATTTGTTATTTATTTTTTTGTTCCAAACTGTTATAAGAAATACTAATATAGTCAATTCAGGGAGGAGTGGAGGAAGATAGGTAGGAGCATGTTAGGTGTGGTGCCAGGGCCATAAGAAAATTTCACTTAGCACCCCAGTTTGGCTAGGAACAGAACTGTGTAGTACTATTTATAAAATTAATTATTAAGAGATTCTTTACAAATGAAAGAAGATTACTATAGATTATCAGACTGAAAACACATGAGTTGAGTTTAAAATAAGTAAACATATTAAGGTGAAATGGAAATCAATTTTTGCATAATACTGAGGCTCAAAAAGGGTAGACATGAATATACAATGTTGCCTTGTGAAGACAAACAAATCGACTTAAACCTAAGGACTTTGTTTCGTAGTACTGTACCTGTTGCCATTAATGGAATCTTATATTACATTTGATGGGATCTTCTAAACCAGGGGTGTCCAACGCTGGTCCTGGTGGGCTGCAGGTTTTCATTCTAACCATCTTTTTAATTAGTGAGTCATTTTTGCTGCTGATTAACTTGTTTTGCCTTAGTTTTAATTAACGTGACTCAGACCCCTTAGTTATTTCTTTTTCCTTAATGAGCAGCCAAACAATAATGAAACACAAAACAAGCTGCCACATGACCAGTTAACCTGAAAATAAAGAAAGGTGAAGGTCTCAGTCATGTTGGTCTGCTCAGGTCACCAAAACATCTTGACATGGAGTCTTATAAAAAACTGAAAATCAAAAGTCTGCTGTGGTAGAATGAGAGCAGCAACAAGTCATGATGGTCAATAACGGCTTTAATTAACAGCAACAATTGGCTTCTTATTAAGAAACTGGTTGGAGTAAATCTGGTTGGAGTTTGACATTCCAATGTAGCTGGTCATCTGTTGGCTTGTTTCACATCTCATTTCTATTTGGCCGCCATTTAATGAACAAATGAATCAACTCAGAGGACTGAATCCTTAAAAACATAGTTATTAAAATGAAGGGAAAATGAGTTACTTAGCAGTGAAAACTGGTCACTGATTAGGAAAAAAGTTAGGATGAAAACCTGCAGCTACTGTGGCCCACCAGGACCGGAGTTAAACACCCCTGTTCTAAACAGACCTTTAAAAAAAAATCCATAGTTTTGTATCCACACAACTAAAACAGCATTTGTCTTTGCAAAATTAAGGAAAGAAAGAAGACTGAAATAAGAAAACTCGAGTTGCATCTTGGGTTAACGCAGAGTTGATGGCACAGTAAGGTAAGCTAGGGAGCTGTCATTAACCTTTCCATGTATTTGTATAACCTGGATATACTGCACAAGTCGTTGAATATTATATCTAGAGGTCAACTGGGTGTCAGTTGATATAAAGCATATTGTATGATACAATATGCTGTTGACATGTCCACCCCATGCTCATAGTCATATACTTGTCATAAAGGAATAATGTGTAATTTACAGTATGCCATACTGAACAATATATTTCTTAAGCAAATCTTTTTGCAGTCTTTTATTGTGTTCATGGATTCATGCCTTTTTAATCCCTTGCTGCTCTATACCAATGTTGAATTAGTAGCAGTATTTTTTTCTCTGCAAATGATTGCCAACATTAATCAAACAAACTAGCTTGACTTTTTTAAGACCTTCGTGCCTTTGCCAGTTCATTTAGCAATCTTGTAGTGCACAAACACAGGTCTAGAGCAGCTTTGCGAAATTAATTAGATTTCATTTAAAGATGTATTTTGAGTAGACTGATGAGAGGAGCTGAGACTTAGTGTAAATTTAAAATGCCTAATCCTTTACTTGCTATTGCTTCTGCAGAGGTCAGGAAGTTTAAGAAGAGATTTGACTTAGCTGCCTGCTAGCTAGAGTAGTGATCTGTTACTGTTGTACTCCCATAAGATTTGCTCTATTAACGTAACAAGGCTTTTTTAGCTGTGGGTGGGGGAATTTAGATCTTCATCTTGTAAAGAATATTGCTGCCAATCTGTCACAGATAATGAAGGAATGAACGCAGGGTAAAGAAAGGCAGGTGGGTGTGTGAATGAACGGTTATCACATATCTGAAAACTTTCCGTAGGAATCCAAGCAAATCCTCATTAAAAGGCATTGACAACTCTGTCCTTATGTAATTTGATACAGTCAGACTGACTCTTTTTATTGTTTAGTCAATTGATAAATTTCTACCACCAGAAAAAAAACAGTAATATTGTCCTGCTGAAAAAGAGAAAAAGTATATTAGAAACGTATATGGTATAAATTGTGAGTAAAACAAATCAATGTGAATATACTGTAAATCTATTGTATGCAAATAATAATGCATAGAATCTACAATGTGCAATTTTATTCAGCAAGTCAACTGTGATGGAATTTGTGTTTTAAAAAAATATACCTCACTGATATCTATTTGGTGATTTATAAATATATAAGCACACAATTAAAACGTTTATCTTTTGATGACTCTGACAAACAGAGATGACACTACTCTTTGGAAGTTTTAGAATTAGTTAACAGTATTGTTTTTTCCACTTCAATGTGAAGTACTATTTACAGTATATCCAGCTGCCTTAATGCGTTTGCATAACAGTTTATTTTCAACCCTTCAGTCAAGTCTATCCACTTGTCTAGCCAAGTACTTTAGTGCCATTGTAAACACAGACCAATCTTCTTTTCCCAGCTTTACCTGCTAAGCAGATGTCTAAATAAGAGGCTGTAAGGAAGCTACACGCATCACTGGGTAAAATTTACAAGATGCTTATCATTATTAAGATTAAGTTTTCACTCATCCCAACAGTTCTGCAGGGGATAAAGGAATTCTCCTTGATACCCACTGCTGAATATACAGTACATGAATGCAACCACTTGATGCTACATATCAAATTTAACTACACAATATTCATCTTTACATTAATTAGACTGAACAATTAAAATGAACAATTAAAAGTCCTCCTGTTTTGTTTTTTTTTTTACTTATTCAGTCAGTCCATCCATCTGTGTATTGAATCCACCTCATCCAATTTTAGGGTCTTAGGGTTCCAAAGCTTTCCCCAAGCCCATGGTCTGCAAACCTATACAGAAGATCTAAATGCTTAAATACATTCAGTTTCTTATAAACTGTC